>NW_026525141.1:137500-165000 GCF_943734705.1 Anopheles coustani | reverse complement strand
ACCATCTCGGTGGTATGTCAGTATCACCTATACTCCAGACCACTTGCATGGTTAGCAAGCGTTGTGATCTAATGGCCCAACCGGGCAAACACTTTGGGTTCGCAAGGACTTAGAGTGCCGGGACGGGTTGGCGGATCCAACACTCTGGGTACCTCCGGGTACTTGGGGTTGGTTGAGGACTTGGTGAACAAACACTTGATATACACTCTCCGGATGTACTTCGGGTGTCACCTGTTGTCCGAGACCACTTGCATGGTTAGCAAGCGTTGTGATTCAATGGCCCTACCGGGCAAACACTTTGGGTTCGCAAGGACTTGGAGTGCCGGGACGGGTTGGCGGATCCAACACTCTGGGTACCTCCGGGTACTTGGGGTTGGTTGAGGACTTGGTGAACAAACACTTGATATACACTCTCCGGATGTACTTCGGGTGTCACCTGTTGTCCGAGACCACTTGCATGGTTAGCAAGCGTTGTGGTCTAATGGCCCTACCGGGCAAACACTTTGGGTTCGCGAGGACTTGGAGTGCTGGTAGTGGTTGGCGGATCCAACACTCTGGGTACCTCCGGGTACTTGGGGTTGGTTGAGGACTTGGTGAACAAACACTTGATATACACTCTTCGGATGTACTTCGGGTATCGCCTGTTGTCCGAGACCACTTGCATGGTTAGCAAGCGTTGTGGTCTAATGGCCCTACCGGGCAAACACTTTGGGTTCGCGAGGACTTAGAGTGCTGGTAGTGGTTGGCGGACCCAACACTCTGGGTACCTCCGGGTACTTGGGGTTGGTTGAGGACTTGGTGAACAAACACTTGATATACACTCTTCGGATGTACTTCGGGTATCGCCTGTTGTCCGAGACCACTTGCATGGTTAGCAAGCGTTGTGGTCTTATGGCCCTACCGGGCAAACACTTTGGGTTCGCGAGGACTTGGAGTGCTGGTAGTGGTTGGCGGACCCAACACTCTGGGTACCTCCGGGTACTTGGGGTTGGTTGAGGACTTGGTGAAGATACCCCTGTCACCTTGTTCGAGGCCACTTGCATGGTCGCAAGCGTTGTGATACAATGGCCCTACCGGGCAAACACTTTGGGTTCGCAAGGACTTGGAGTGCCGGGACGGGTTGGCGGATCCAACACTCTGGGTACCTCCGGGTACTTGGGGTTGGTTGAGGACTTGGTGAGCAAACACTTGATATACGTTCTTCGGATGTACTTCGGGTGTCACCTGTTGTCCGAGACCACTTGCATGGTCAACGGTTGAGGTGGTGATGGCGGGTCGGTGCTGTAGGGTGCCGGCCTGTTGGCTGCCTTGGCCGGGTTGGTTGGTTAACACTTGATTGAGCTTGCACCCGAGGGTAATGGCACTTGAAGGTGGGTACCGGCTGGCTGACCTGGTGTGATGGTTGGTTGGTGAACACTTGGCGGTACTTGCACTTGGCTGTGCTTGGACTTGAAGGTGGGATCCGGCTGGCCTAGGCCATTGGTGGTTGGTTGGTGGGTTAGCCCTTAGCTGGGCTGGCTGGCTGGCTGGCCATCGGTGGTGTGGTGTGGTGTGTTGGGCGGTTGGTGAACACTTGGCGGTACTAGCACTTGGCTGTGCTTGGACTTGAAGGTGGGATCCGGCTGGCCTAGGCCATTGGTGGTTGGTTGGTGGGTTAGCCCTTAGCTGGGCTGGCTGGCTGGCTGGCCATCGGTGGTGTGGTGTGGTGTGGTGTGTGGAGTCGAGCATCGCGCGCCGTTGCCTTCTTCGGAGTGTTGTGGGTACGCTAGTGCTTGCAGTGCAAAGAGGTTGGTGATGGAGTGACATTGCCTTCACCATGGAGTTGCGGGTACTTAGGTACTTGCAAGGAGATGGTGGTATGGTGGTGTTGCGTGTGTGGTGTTCGATTAGAAAGATATAATTTCTAAGTCCGGATTAGTGCTGTCAGTGGGGCCGCCGCTAACAGGTCCTGCACGGCCACCGTGGAGCTTGACTTGGCGCTATTCCGGACTTGGGGCGATCACGATGTCCCCGTGCGGGACTTAGAAGATGGAAGAACACAAGTACCCTTATCCCATGACTTGTGAGCGATTGGCATACGTTACCACATGAAGAGAAAAATTGGCTAAGTCCCGGATCCATATTATTTGAACAGAAAAATCGGCTAAGTCCCGGATCCATATTATATGAAGGGAAAAATCGGCTAAGTCCCGGATCCATATTATATGAAGAGAAAAATCGGCTAAGTCCAGGATCTATATATAATAACCTAATAATTGGCTAAGTCCAGGATCCATATTATATGAAGAGAAAAATCGGCTAAGTCCAGGATCCATATATAATAACCTAATAATCGGCTAAGTCCAGGATCCATATTATATGAAGCGAAAAATCGGCTAAGTCCAGGATCCATATATAATAACCTAATAATCGGCTAAGTCCAGGATCCATATAATATGAAGAGAAAAATCGGCTAAGTCCCAGATTGGGTCTGTCAGACATACACTTTCAAGTTACCACACAAGCAAGCAAGATGGCCTATTGATGGATCCATATGATATGAAGAGAAAAATCGGCTAAGTCCGAGATCGGGTCTGTCAGACATACACTATCAAGTTACCACACAAGCAAGCAAGATGGCCTAGTGATGGATCCATATGATATGAAGAGAAAAATTGGCTAAGTCCAGGATCCATATAATATGAAGAGAAAAATCGGCTAAGTCCCAGATTGGGTCTGTCAGACATACACTTTCAAGTTACCACACAAGCAAGCAAGTTGGCCTATTGATGGATCCATATGATATGAAGAGAAAAATCGGCTAAGTCCGAGATTGGGTCTGTCAGAATTACACTTCCAAGTTACCACACAAGCAAACAGGATGGCCTAGTGATGGATCCATATAATATGAAGAGAAAAATCGGCTAAGTCCGAGATTGGGTCTGTCAGAAATACACTTCCAAGTTACCACACAAGCAAGCAAGATGTCCTAGTGATGGATCCATATGATATGAAGAGAAAAATCGGCTAAGTCCGAGATTGGGTCTGTCAGAAATACACTATCAAGTTACCACACAAGCAAGCAACATGGCCTAGTGATGGATCCATATAATATGAAGAGAAAAATCGGCTAAGTCCGAGATTGGTTCTGTCGGAAATACACTATCAAGTTACCACATGAGCAAGCAAGTTACCACATGAAGAGAAAGCCGGCAAAGTCCGGGAATGTTACCACATGAACTGGAAAATGGGCAACAACCTACCTTCACAGGGAACGTGAATAACTAAGGCTGTAGACATCGGATCGACAAGCCAAAGACTGATATGGAAAGGAAATGAGTAGTACTAGCTTTCCTGAGAGTTGCAGAGCTTAGACTGCATATGAACGGAAGTTATTAAGCGTCAAAGTCAGAAAAGTTGCCCGAAGGAACACAAGTTCCAACTTAGAGCATGAATACCGCCTAGACGGTAAGAGGTACGGCCAGGCTGAGGAATAAGAAAATGTTGGCCAACATGTTCCCTAACTATCCCCCGAAGACCGCAAAGCAATCCAACATCAACCAAGAAAGTTATAGCCCGATCAAGGAAACACCTACTTTGCACCGATATTGCACCAAATACATGTACCAAGCACCTTCGGTTGCATACCTGCAGGGGCTTACCATAGTAGGCCATGGAAGACCGATATACCGAACATAATCACTTTCTATCTCCTCGGGTGTTGGAGATAGCGCTTTGCGGTAAAAGAACGAAAGTTAGACCATATCTTGGTGCATCTTTTTGCCCGAGAACACAAGACCCTATCTACCAAGGCAAGAAAGTTGTGTGGGGACAAAATGTCCAAAAGTGCCCAAAGTGGCACACTTGAACCATATATTCGAGAAAAACACAAGTGTGGGCCCGAGCTAGCAAGTTGAAGTGTTCTGACCGTCAGTAGCCCTAGTCAAGGCACACTTATCATTATATGGGGCCAAAGCGCCAGCTAGTCTTCAAGTGGGCCATATGGGTGTTCTAAGGTTTGCACCCAAATGAGGAAAAAACAGGGTAAGGTACGGTGTACCGCGAATAACTCGGGCTGTGGATGGCCGAGCAAGACAAACGACATAGCGTTGGAAAGGTCTTGATGAGACCTAACTACCCTGAGAGTTTGAAGGCATAGACTTGAACGACCGAGAAGTTATTAAGTGCACAAGTGGTGAAGTTGCACCAAAGTCCGTGTTACCCGAAGTGGTACACGAACACCCAATATTCGACCAAAACACAAGTTTGCACACGAGCTAGCGAGCTACATTGTTCTGACCGTCAGTAGCTCTTACCAAGACACGCATTTGATTATATGAGGCCAAGCCGCTAGCTCGACTCGAAGTCGGTCATATGGTTGGTTGATGGTTTGGACCGACCACGTGGTGTACCAAGTTGTGGTATTTTTCATGAATTATAACTCGGTCAGTTTACCACCGAGCGACAAGTTACGGCGTGATTTGGAATGGTCTTGAGTGGGACTATCTAGGAAAAATATGAACAAAAAATCACAAAGTACATGGACGAAGCTATTAGCGGAACATAGAGGAAAATGGTACCTTAGTCGAAGGAAATGGGACTTGGACCAAGAATACCACCAAGTTAATGAAGAGATAGCATGTCGACGTGGAACAATTAAAAGTTGGTAAAGGTAATACCAACATAAAAGTATATGATGCCAAGGCGCTAGCTTGCCTCTAAAGTGGCGATATGGGTGGTTCAAGGTTTGCACCCAAGTATGGCCAAAACTGGTATAGGTACCTTTCATGAATTATAACTCAGGCTGTATGGCACTTAGCGACAAGTTTCGATGTGATTTGGAATGATCTTGAGTGGGACTATTTAGGAAAAATGTAAGTAAAAAATCAGCATGTCTATGGATGAACCTATTAGCGAAACATAGAGCAAATTGGTACCAAAAACTATGGAAATGGGACTTGTACCAAGAATACCGGCAAGTTGGAGAAGAGATAGCAAGTTGGCGTAGAACATTTATATCTTGGTGGTCATAAGGCCAACAAAAAAGTATATGGGGCCAAGGTGCTGGCTGGCCTCCAAAGTGGAGATATGGGCGATCCAAAGTTTGTACCCAAGTACGAACAAGTATGGAAAAAACAGGGTAAGGTACCAAGTACCAATAATAACTTCGGCTGTAGATGGCCGAGCGAGGCAAACGGCTCACCGTTGGAAAGGTCTTGGGTAGACCTATCTACCCTGAAAGTTTTATGAGGCTGAGTTGAAAGACCACGGAGATATTAGGTGATGATGGTCCAATTCGGGGACCAAGTCGCAGGAAATGGCACTTGACCAAAATCACGCTTGGAAGGTGAATACCGGCTTACCGGTAAGAGATAGCGACTTGGCGTAGAATATTCATAAGTTGGGCGTGTAAAGACGCAACTTTCATTATATGGGGGCAACCCGGTCAGGGTGCTCCAAGTCGGTCGTTTGGTCGGTTTATGGTTTGGGCCGACCATGTGGTGTACCAAGAAGAGGTACCTTTCATGAATTATAACTCGGTCAGTTTGCCACCGAGCGACAAGTTGCGATGTGATTTGGAATGGTCTTGAGTGGGACTATCAAGCAAAAATACAAATAGAAAATCAGCTTGTCCATGGCCGAAGCTATTAGTGAAACATATAGCAAAATGGGTCCAAAAACGAATGAAATGGGACTTGGACCAAGAATAACGGCAAGTTGGAGAAGAGATAGCAAGTTGACGTAGAACATTTATATTTTGGGCATAGTATGACCAACAAAAAAGTATTTGGGGCCAAGGTGCTGGCTGGCCTCCAAAGTGGAGATATGGGCGATACAAAGTTTGTACCCAAGTACGAACAAGTATGGAAAAAACAGGGTAAGGTACCAAGTACCATTAATAACTTCGGCTGTATATGGCCGAGCGAGGCAAACGGCTCACCGTTGGAAAGGTCTCGGGGAGACCTATCTACCCTGAAAGTTTCATGAGGCTGAGTTGAAAGACCACGGAGATATTAGGTGATGATGGTCGTATTCGGGGACCAAGTCGCAGGAAATGGCACTTGACCAAAATCCCCCTTGGAAGGTGAATACCGGCTTACCGGTAAGAGATAGCGACTTGGCGTAGAATATTCATAAGTTGGGCGTGTAGAGACGCAACTTTCCTTATATGGGGCCAACCCGGTCAGGGTGCTCCAAGTCGGTCGTTTGGTCGGTTTATGGTTTGGGCCGACCACGTGGTGTACCAAGTTGAGGTACCTTTCATGAATTATAACTCGGTCAGTTTGCCACCGAGCGACAAGCTGCGGTGTGTTTTGGAATGGTCTTGAGTGGGACTATCAAGGAAAAATACAAATAGAAAATCAGCTTGTCCATGGCCGAAGCTATTAGTGAAACATATAGCAAAATGGGTCCAAAAACGAATGAAATGGGACTTGGACCAAGAATAACGGCAAGTTGGAGAAGAGATAGCAAGTTGGCGTAGAACAATTATATTTGGTGCATGGTATGACCAACAAAAAAGTATATGAGGCCAAGGTGCTGGCTGGCCTCCAAAGTGGAGATATGGGCGATCCAAAGTTTGTACCCAAGTATGGCAAAAACTGGTAGAGGTACCTTTCATGAATTACTGCTCAGGCTGTATGGCACTTAGCGGGACGCTTGGCTCTGGTATGGAATAGTCTTGAGTGGGACTATCAAGGAAAAATACGAACAAAAAATCACCATGTCCACGGACGAAGGTATTAGCGAAACTTAGAGCGAAATTGCGACCAAGATGCTGGAAATGGCCCTTGGACCAAGTATACCGTCAAGGCGGTACGAGATAGCGAGTTGACGTAGAACATTTATAAGTTTGCCTACAAGAGACAAAAGTTTAGTTATATGGGGCCAACCCGCTCAGGGTTGTCCAAGTCGGTCATATGGCTGATCGAAATTTTCGACCAAGTACTGAGAAAACAGGGTAAGGTACCGTGTACCTCGAATAACTTTGGCTGTAGATGTCCGAGCGAGGCAAACGGCATAGCGTTGGAAAGGTCTTGAGGTGTTCTAGGCACCCTGAAAGTTTGAAAAGGCTATCTGGAAAACTCGTGGAGATATTAGAGAAACATTGGGCCCAAAAGATACCAAGTCGCAGGAAATGGGCCCTCCAAGAACACCCTAAAATCCCAATTACGGCTAAGTTGCAGCCCAGCTAGCGAAGTGAAATGTTCTAGGCATAACTAGAACACGTTAATGCGCAACTTTTTGAATCAGAACTTTTTTCGATATCTGGCCCCCAAAGGGGGGATATGGGCGATCAAAGGATTTTTCCAAGTTTCGGTACTTTTTACGGTATCGCTCATAGCTCCGGCTGTAAGCAAGCAAATGACAATCTAAGACATGATTTGGAAAGGTATTGAGTAGTACTAACTTACGTTAGAACACAGCGAAGCGCTATCGGTTCATGGCAAGGCCGATATAAACAGTCAAAGATGAAAAATGTTGACAAAATGAACAAAAATTACCTTGGTACGCGAATAGCGGCCAGGGATGAAGAGGTACGAAGTTGGTGTAGAACAATTATAATTAGGGCTTGGTACGCTCTAAAAGTTTGCCGAAGACCGCAAAGCGCTCAGACCCATAGAAAGTGGCCATTTGGGCCGAACAGTGCATGCAAAGAGGTGAAAATGCAAAAATTGCACTTTGGGGGGCGATTTGCGGGGGGAAGGAGGGGTCGGAGGGCAAAATGTCCCTTGACTAAAAAGTTTTATCTCGTCGAGATCTACAACATTGCCGAAGACCGCAAAGCGCTAGCTCGCAATCGAAAAATCGAGAATTTGAAAATTTTCTAAGTCTTGGGCTCCCTAAGGAAAAGTTTCAAAAATCACGTTTGTCCCCTATTTTGAAGGGGAAGGAGTCGGTTCCGGGGCATGGTGTCTTCGGCAAAAAGTCTTATCTTTTTGCGTACTTTCGACTAGTTCAATAAAAATTTTTGACCCAAAAATTGTTCGGCGGACCCCTAGGTCGAAAAACCCGAAAAAAGTCGAAAAAAGTCGAAAATGTCGAAAAATGAGAAAACCTCATATTCGGACTCTACACGAGCCCCAGATATTGAAAAGTGAAATCCGCGGTCGATTTGGAACAAAAAATTGACCTAGGCAAAGTTGTATGGAGGTAGGGACCCCTGAGAAAAAAGTTTGGTCCCGAGGCTCCTTGGACCACCAAGTCCCTAGGTCGGACCAAAATCGGAAAAAATCCGACCAAAGTCGAAAGTGTCGAAAATTTTAAAAAACCCCTTTTGGGGCCCTATGGCCTCCCTAGATAATGAAAAGTGAGGTCCGCGGCCGATCCGGAAGAAAAACTTGACCTAGGCAAACTTGTATGACGGTGGGGACCCAAAAAAATTTCGATGAGTGTAGTTTAGACAGGCCGGAAAATGTATCGGTGGTCCGTATCAAGGGACGTCTTTTAGTTCCATGGGGTGGTGGTCGTCGAACAAAGTCGCCTAGGTCGACCACCAGAAAGACCAGTCGTGTTGTAATGGATGTTTTGGCCACTTTGCTAGGGAAACCTAGTAGGTCGAAGCAAATTTGGGGTTCGAGATGAGTTGGTGAAAGTTGGTCCAACCTAGGTGTGCTTAGTGGAGGTTGACCATGAAAGTAGAGCATGATGGGAATGACCATAACTTTGGTTCTAGATGTCGGATCGG
Source organism: Anopheles coustani (assembly GCF_943734705.1). Classification (NCBI taxonomy): domain Eukaryota; kingdom Metazoa; phylum Arthropoda; class Insecta; order Diptera; family Culicidae; genus Anopheles; species Anopheles coustani. The sequence goes on along the minus strand of NW_026525141.1, from coordinate 156,332 downwards.
TACACTTTTGGCAGTTTTGGAAAGGTGAAGGCCTGCTCTAGCTATGTTTCCTACCAAGCTGAGCGCCTACTAGTGACCCGGAGGAGGTATTAAGGGTCAAAGGCAAAAAGGGGTACCCTAAAGTGCGTGTGACCAAGAAAATGGGAAAAACGGTATCGCCTATAGCTCAGGCTGTATGGCTCGGATCGGAAAGCTTGGATATGCGTTGGAAAGGTCTTGACGAGCGCTAGCTATGTGTCCTACCAAGCGAAGCGCTAGGTGTTGAGCAAGTCGGTCATATTAGAGGGCAAAGGTGAAAAATGGTGGTTTAGAGGCGAAAATTCACCTTATGATCGAAAATAGCGGGCGAACGATAAGAGCTACGAACACGGCGTAGAACAATCATAAGTACGTTACCACAAGACCTAACTTTGGCCAATATAGAGCGAGAAGATCGGAGGTACCCATCAGGGTGATATGGCTGGTTCAAAGTTGGACCAAAACGAGACTTGAGAAATGGATTGAAACACGGTATCGCGAATAACTCAGGCTGTATGGAACGGATCGACAAGCTTAGATCAGTGTTGGAAAGGTCGAACCGAGCGCTAACTATAATCCCAAACAACCGAAGCGCTAAGTGTTGAGCAAAACTGAGTTATTAAGCGACAAAGTGGAAAAATAATACCAAAATGGCCAAAAATCACACAAGACCAAGAATACCGAGCAAGCGGTAAGAGATAGCGGGTTGACGTAGAATACTTATAAGTTTGCCTCTACGAGACATAAAAGTCGTCCATAGAAAGCGAGAAGATCGGACCACTCTGGAAGGGTGATACGAGTGGTCAAAAATTGGCAAAAATGAAACATGGCTAAAATGGATTTGACTTGTGCACCGTATAGCTCCGGCTGTATGGCATGGATTGTTAAGCTAGGATATGTTTTGGAAAGGTAACACCCAGCGCTAGATACGACTAGAAGAAAGCAAAGCGCTAACTAGCATTATTTGGAAGTTATTAAGTGTCAAAGTCGAAAAATGTTACCAAAATTGAAACTCGAGTACATTGGGCCAAAAAGTACAAGTTGTGAAATTTGGACTTACGAGTAAAATACCGAGCAGGCGGTAAGAGATAGAGACTTGGTGTAGAACAATTATATGTTGGGCATGTTATAACCTATATTTGGCCCGAACATAGTGACGAGATCGGTGGTACCCAAAAGGGTGGTACAGGTGTTAGATGGTTTTCCCAGAGCATAAGCTCCACATGATATGGAAAACGGGAAACATCATAACTTCGGCTGTATGGCATGGAATGGAACGAACAAGGTATCGATGGAAAGAGAAAAGGTAGCGCTAACTATAATTCCTACCAAGCAAAGCGCTAGCATGTGACCGTTCGGGTGTTATTGTGAGTCAAAGTCAGAAATTGTTACCACGAGAGGCGAAAATCCGACTAAGTCCATGAATACCGGGCTGGCGGTAAGAGATACGGCTTGGCCGTAGAACATTTATAAGTTGGCCAATACAAGACCTAAGTTTCGTCCATAGACGACAAGAAGATCGAAGATACGTGAAGGTGAGATATGGGCGTCCCAAAGTGGGCCTTTGAAAAAGTGACAAACTTCCCTTATAACAGCATACACCAAATATCTCTGGCTCTATGGCACCGAATAAGAAGTTGAGGTCAGCGATAGAAAGGTGATAGTCAGCGCTAAATATCATACGAACAGAGTGAAGCGCTAAAGGGAAAGGATCTTGGTGATATAAGGTGACAAAGTCGAGAAAAGTTGCCTCAAAATCATGAAAAATGTGAAAAAATGGCTAAGTCCCGGGTGCCTTAAGGGCAGGTTGATCGAATGTACCGAGCTGGCGGTACGAGATAGAGACTTGGTGTAGAACAATTATATGTTTGGCATGGCAAGACCTACATTTGGTCAATACAAAGTGAGAAGATCAAAGAAACCCGTAAGGGTGATATTGGTGTCCAAAGGTAAAAAGCACTAAGTCTTGGGAAACTTATATGAAGAAAAAGGACCCTGATGGGTCATATAGGATGGATCGAAAAATCGGCTAAGTCCCAAAATGGGGATGTCAGAACTACACTCAAATGTTACCACACCAAGCAAGGCAAACTTATATGAAGCAAAGGACCCTGATGGGTCATATGGTATTGGTCGAAAAATCGGCTAAGTCCCAAAATGGGGATGTCAGAACTACACTCATGTGTTACCACACCAAGCAAGGCAAACTTATATGAAGCAAAGGACCCTGATGGGTCATATGGTATTTTACGAAAAATCGGCTAAGTCCCAAAATGGGGATGTCAGAACTACACTCAAATGTTACCACACCAAGCAAGGCAAACTTATATGAAGCAAAGGACCCTGATGGGTCATATGGTATTTTACGAAAAATCGGCTAAGTCCCAAAATGGGGATGTCAGAACTACACTCAAATGTTACCACACCAAGCAAGGCAAACTTATATGAAGCAAAGGACCCTGATGGGTCATATGGTATTTGACGAAAAATCGGCTAAGTCCCAAAATGATGATGTCAGAACTACACTCAAATGTTACCACACCAAGCAAGGCAAACTTATATGAAGGCAAGGTCCCTGATGGGTCATATGGTATTTTACGAAAAATCGGCTAAGTCCCAAAATGGGGATGTCAGAACTACACTCAAATGTTACCACACCAAGCCAGGCAAACTTATATGAAGGAAAGGACCCTGATGGGTCATATGGTATTGATCGAAAAATCGGCTAAGTCCCAAAATGGGGATGTCAGAACTACACTCAAATGTTACCACACCAAGCAAGGCAAACTTATATGAAGGCAAGGACCCTGATGGGTCATATGGTATTTTACGAAAAATCGGCTAAGTCCCAAAATGATGATGTCAGAACTACACTCAAATGTTACCACACCAAGCAAGGCAAACTTATATGAAGCAAAGGACCCTGATGGGTCATATGGTATTTTACGAAAAATCGGCTAAGTCCCAAAATGGGGATGTCAGAACTACACTCAAATGTTACCACACCAAGCAAGGCAAACTTATATGAAGGCAAGGACCCTGATGGGTCATATGGTATTTTACGAAAAATCGGCTAAGTCCCAAAATGGGGATGTCAGAACTACACTCAAATGTTACCACACCAAGCAAGGCAAACTTATATGAAGCAAAGGACCCTGATGGGTCATATGGTATTTTACGAAAAATCGGCTAAGTCCCAAAATGGGGATGTCAGAACTACACTCAAATGTTACCACACCAAGCAAGGCAAACTTATATGAAGCAAAGGACCCTGATGGGTCATATGGTATTTTACGAAAAATCGGCTAAGTCCCAAAATGGGGATGTCAGAACTACACTCAAATGTTACCACACCAAGCAAGGCAAACTTATATGAAGGCAAGGACCCTGATGGGTCATATGGTATTTTACGAAAAATCGGCTAAGTCCCAAAATGGGGATGTCAGAACTACACTCAAATGTTACCACACCAAGCAAGGCAAACTTATATGAAGCAAAGGACCCTGATGGGTCATATGGTATTTTACGAAAAATCGGCTAAGTCCCAAAATGGGGATGTCAGAACTACACTAAAAAGTTACCACACCAAGCAAGGCAAACTTATATGAAGGCAAGGACCCTGATGGGTCATATGGTATTTTACGAAAAATCGGCTAAGTCCCAAAATGATGATGTCAGAACTACACTCAAATGTTACCACACCAAGCAAGGCAAACTTATATGAAGCAAAGGACCCTGATGGGTCATATGGTATTGATCGAAAAATCGGCTAAGTCCCAAAATGGGGATGTCAGAACTACACTCAAATGTTACCACACCAAGCAAGGCAAACTTATATGAAGCAAAGGACCCTGATGGGTCATATGGTATTGGTCGAAAAATCGGCTAAGTCCCAAAATGGGGATGTCAGAACTACACTCATGTGTTACCACACCAAGCAAGGCAAACTTATATGAAGCAAAGGACCCTGATGGGTCATATGGTATTTTACGAAAAATCGGCTAAGTCCCAAAATGGGGATGTCAGAACTACACTAAAAAGTTACCACACCAAGCAAGGCAAAGTACCTAGGTGAACCCTAGGAAGAAACACGGACCAAGTCAGATGGCCTAAGTCAAGAGTACAAGTGACCTAGGCAAAGTTGTATGGCGCTGAGGACCCTGAAAAATCGGGTTAGTGTAGTTCAGACAGGGGAGGTTTCTGGGTCGGCTGAACCTCCTTATTTCGGGTTTTGGCCTCCTCAAGAAGACAGACCTAGGCAAACTGCCTAGGGTGAAAGTGCGAAGACCAATCGAATAGTAAGACAAGTTTTGACCGATCGCCCTAGGCAAGCTTGTATGAAGAAAGGGACCCTATGGGTCATATGGAAATACATGAAAAATCGGCTAAGTCCCAAAATTGGGATGTCTGAACTACACTAAAAAGTTACCACATCAAGCAAGGCAAAGTACCTAGGTGAACCCTAGGAAGAAACACGGGCCAAGTCAGATGGCCTAAGTCAAGAGTACAAGTGACCTAGGCAAAGTTGTATGGCGCTGAGGACCCTGAAAAATCGGGTTAGTGTAGTTCAGACAGGGGAGGTTTCTGGGTCGGCTGACCCTCCTTATTTCGGGTTTTGGCCTCCTCAAGAAGACAGACCTAGGCAAAGTGCCTAGGGTGAAAGTGCGAAGACCAATCGAATAGTAAGACAAGTTTTGACCGATCGCCCTAGGCAAGCTTGTATGAAGAAAGGGACCCTATGGGTCATATGGAAATATACGAAAAATCGGCTAAGTCCCGAAATTGGGATGTCTGAACTACACTAAAAAGTTACCACATCAAGCAAGGCAAAGTACCTAGGTGAACCCTAGGAAGAAACACGGACCAAGTCAGATGGCCTAAGTCAAGAGTACAAGTGACCTAGGCAAAGTTGTATGGCGCTAAGGACCATGAAAAATCGGGTTAGTGTAGTTAAGACAGGGGAGGTTTCAGGGTCGGCTGGACCTCCTTATTTCGGGTTTTGGCCTCCTCAAGAAGACAGACCTAGGCGAACTGCCTAGGGTGAAAGTGCGAAGACCAATCGAATAGTAAGACAAGTTTTGACCGATCGCCCTAGGCAAGCTTGTATGAAGAAAGGGACCCTATGGGTCATATGGAAATACATGAAAAATCGGCTAAGTCCCAAAATTAGGATGTCTGAACTACACTAAAAAGTTACCACATCAAGCAAGGCAAAGTACCTAGGTGAACCCTAGGAAGAAACACGGACCAAGTCGGATGGCCTAAGTCAAGAGTACAAGTGACCTAGGCAAAGTTGTATGGCGCTGAGGACCCTGAAAAATCGGGTTAGTGTAGTTCAGACAGGGGAGGTTTCAGGGTCGGCCGAACCTCCTTATTTCGGGTTTTGGCCTCCTCAAGAAGACAGACCTAGGCGAACTGCCTAGGGTGAAAGTGCGAAGACCAATCGAATAGTAAGACAAGTTTTGACCGATCGCCCTAGGCAAGCTTGTATGAAGAAAGGGACCCTATGGGTCATATGGAAATATACGAAAAATCGGCTAAGTCCCAAAATTGGGATGTCAGAACTACACTATAAAGTTACCACATTAGCAAGGCAGACTTGTATGAAGAACGGGACCCTGGTGAAAGTAGCAAATATCCCAAACCGAACATGAATATTATACACACAAGAGTACGAACATAAAGGAACACGGACCAAGCGTACCGAGAGAATCGGTACTATAGAACCCTCGTGGTTCTACACAAAGACTTTATGTTAGGGGTTCAAGCCCCATAGTACTCAAACGGTGACAGTAGCAAATATCCCAAAACGAACGTGAATCTTATTCACAAGAGTACGAACATAAAGGAACACGGACCAAGCGTACCGAGAGAATCGGTACTATAGAGCCCTCGTGGTTCTACACAAAGACTTTATGTTCGGGGTTCACACCCCAAATCGAACGTGGAATTTACTTTCTGATGGTCATGCGGTCGTCCAAAGGGGTCTAGTATCCTGGGATGACAAGCATCACGGGCACAGCTCGTATCAAAACAGTCGAAGAGGCCCGCGAAAGCTTGCTTTCCATGGCTATGCGATGCACAAATTGAGTTTACTCACCGTAGTATAAAACGAACGAACCGAACCTATCCGAGTAGGGATAATGGGCGCAGTAACATACTTCTGTGACCCAGCGAGAGTTGAACGAGGTGACATGAACTGTCAGTGGCTTATATCAGATGGGATACATACATGAGATTGCTTTCAAATCTACACTCGAAAACCTAACCAAGTAAAAGCGAACGTGGGGAGGATTCGAAACTGGTAACGAAATCTTAAGCTGGAAAGAGTCATCACTATGGATACATATTATGCGAAACCAATCAAGTGCTCAGTACTGATCCAAAACCTAAGAGCACTAGTGAACACCTTATTCTCACCCTAGTTCACATCCAAGTGATCGACCACGTGTGTGAAGCAAAGACCAATCGAATTCCTCAATGAACCGAACACTATGAACAAATGGCCAAAAACGTTATAACTATCCAAACATCCTACTATCTAGCGAAAGTCATCACGATGGAACCATACAATGATCTTAACCTATAGCGCTCACCTATTCCTACCCAGAGTGCAAGTGAACAGATTGCTCACCCCTACCCAGTTCACAACCACGTGATCGACTAACATACCGAGGTTACCACAAGTCAAAGTTATACGTTTACAAGCGCAAGACCAATCGAAAACCCCGAAAGCAATCTCGACCCAAAATGTATTATCCGTGAGTGTAGTCGAGTCTCGTACTCGTCATCTGTAATCGTCGGATAGAATATCCAGTACACGGTTGTCTTTCCAAATGAAATCTACATACAGAACTCGCTCTTGGCAAATGGGTGGCATTGGCGCAATCAGGAGCGAGTTCCCGTCCGGGTGCCAAGTGATTGGCAAATGTCTGGGGGAAAGCAACCATATATTGATTTGTCTGTTAGTGTACTGGGTGTTTGAGGTATGTAGTATCCACGCTTGGTTGGGTGTGTCAGAGGACCGTGAATGCGTTCACAACCCCAATTGGGGTACATCGGGAATGATTTTGTGGAACCGATGTGCCCGGCACACACTAAGTTTTGTTGCAAGTTAATAGTGTGCCATGTCCGGGGGGGTTGTGATTAAACTCTGGTGAATTGCGTACTGTGGTGATTGGGGTATGAAAGCCCCGCAGTTGCAATGATCGGACGCGCCTAGCGTGTCCTTTAGTTGATGGTAGGGAAATGAAGGCCCTTGTCAGCTCACCTAAGTATTCATGGAAGTTTGGCATAAGGTCGCTGTGGTAGGGGTATGAAGGCCCCGTCAGCGCATGCACAATCGGGCGCACGAGCGCTTAGCGGAGTCGAATGCCGCTCAAGTGCCTGTCCGGTGCATCGGGTGTGTGTGTGATACGAGGGCAATGAGGTTCGCACGGGGGCTCGCCTCCCGTGTGCTACCGGACTTGACAACATATAGAACGTGGTGTTTGCTCCTCCGGGTGCAATGGGACAATGAACATTCGAACGCAAAGTCGGAATTCTGGTTGATCCTACCAGTAATATACGCTCGTCTCAAAGGTTAAGCCATGCATGTCTAAGTACAAACAGATTTAATGTGAAACCGCATAAGGCTCAGTATAACAGCTATAATTTACGAGATCATCAACCTAGTTACTTGGATAACTGTGGAAAATCTAGAGCTAATACATGCAACATGCCAGGACCCTCGCGGGAACTGGTGCACTTATTAGTCAAACCAATCGCGGGTTCTCCGTGTCATTGAGTTGAAGTCTGGATAATGATGCTGATCGTATGGTCTCGCACCGACGACAGATCTCGCAAATATCTGCCCTATCAACTATGGATGGTAGTATAGAGGACTACCATGGTTGCAACGGGTAACGGGGAATCAGGGTTCGATTCCGGAGAGGGAGCCTGAGAAATGGCTACCACATCCAAGGAAGGCAGCAGGCGCGTAAATTACCCAATCCCGGGACGGGGAGGTAGTGACGAGAAATAACAATATGAAACTCTTTAATGATGTTTCATAATTGGAATGAGTAGAGCATAAATCCTTCTACGAGGATCAAGTGGAGGGCAAGTCTGGTGCCAGCAGCCGCGGTAATTCCAGCTCCACTAGCGTATATTAAAATTGTTGCGGTTAAAACGTTCGAAGTTGATACTTGTCCAACACAGTCCGGCTCCGCCGACCCGGTCAACCCGTGGTCGGTGGGCCAAGTCGGAATCTGGTTGCGACTCAATGGTGTGGTAGGGCACCAAGTCTGTGTCATGGTGTGCCCTTCAACGGGTGCAAGTGTAACATAGAGCTCGACCGCTCACGTTTACCTTGAACAAATTAGAGTGCTTAAAGCAGGGTGCCCAAACGCCCTAGAATAATCTTGCATGGAATAATGGAATACGACCTTGGTCTAATCTTTCATTGGTTTGTACTCAGACCGGAGGTAATGATTAACAGAAGTAGTTGGGGACACTAGTATTACGGCGCGAGAGGTGAAATTCGTAGACCGTCGTAAGACTAACTAAAGCGAAGGCATTTGTCAAGGATGCTTTCTTTAATCAAGAACGAAAGTTAGAGGATCGAAGGCGATTAGATACCGCCCTAGTTCTAACCGTAAACGATGCCAACTAGCAATTGGGAGACGCTACAACCAGGTGCTCTCAGTAGCTTCCGGGAAACCAAAGTCAGGTTCCGGGGGAAGTATGGTTGCAAAGTTGAAACTTAAAGGAATTGACGGAAGGGCACCACAATGAAATGGAGCTTGTGGCCGGCGATTTCAACGCGGCCGCGGTCGAGTGGGGCCGCCAATCCACTAACAACCGGGGACACGAAATCATCGCCCTTGCGGAGCTGTTATCATTACGGGTGCTGAACCGCGGACGGACACCGACCTTCACGGGGAGTGCCGTTGCCCCCCCGGTGGTGAATGATATCAGTCTGGCGTCCAGGAGCATCGCGGGCGGGGAGGACTGGGTCGTCCTGCAGGATTACACAGCGAGCGACCATCAGCCGCTGTTCTACACCGTGGGCATCCCCGCAGCACCAACGCGCCGTTCGGTTAGAGCAGACCAACCACCCCCGAGGCCGAGTCGACGATGGGACACGTCGGTGTTTTCCGCCGAGCTGTTCACGGAGGCGCTCCGCTTGCTGAACTTCAACGAGGTTGCGCAGGATCCGGCCACCCTCGTCTCCACGCTGCAGCGCGCGTGCGATGAGGTGATGCCTCGGATGAACTCCAGGAACCGCACTCACGTCTTTTGGTGGACGGAGGAAATCGCCGAGCTACGCGAGAGCTGCCGGCGAGCCAAGGCGATTCTCCGACGCACGCGGGATCCAACGCTTCGTTTGCTGCGCGCGGCGACCCTCCGTGCCACCAAGAAGCGTCTCCGGAAGGCGATCAGTGCCAGCAAGAGGCGCTGCAACGAGGAGCTCGCTGATAGTATAGAGGACAACCCTTGGGGGGACGCGTACCGGATAGTGACGGCGTGGGTGAAGGGCGCCCGCCTGCCCCAGGAACGCGACGCCGAGGTACTGGGAGGCATAGTCGACGAGCTATTTCCCACGCACCCCCCCATGGAGTGGCCGGAGTCACCAGGGCCGGGCGTTGAGGAACCGCCACTGCGCCCAATCACCGACGAGGAACTCCTAGCGATCGCGGCCAGGCTGAACCCCCGAAAGGCCCCCGGACCAGATGGCGTCCCCAATGGTGCAGTCACGGCGGCAATCCGAGAGTCTCCCGCTACTTTCCGGCGCATTTACCAGCAGCTGCTGGACAGCGGAGACTTCCCGGTGGCGTGGAAAGCGCAGCGATTGGTGTTGCTGCCTAAGCCAGGGAAACCACCGGGCCAGGCGTCATCTTTTCGGCCCCTATGCATGCTTGACACTGTCGGTAAAGTGTTCGAGCGCATAGTCCTGGATCGTCTCAACGATCACCTGGAGGCCCCACTGCCAGGTGGTCCTCGCCTCTCTCCCCGCCAGTACGGTTTCCGTAAGGGGAGATCGACGGTGGAGGCGATCCAGGAGGTGGTGAAGGCGGGACAACGAGCGATGGCGTTTAAGCGCACCAACCAACGCGACCGCAGGTGCTGCATGGTGGTTGCACTAGATGTCAAAAACGCCTTCAACTCGGCAGGATGGACCAACATAGGGAGGGCCCTGGAGGCCAAAGGCGTTCCCCAGGCGCTGCTGGACATCATCGGGAGCTATTTTCGTGACCGAGTGCTCCACTACTCCACCAACACCGGACATGTTTCGAGGCCCGTCACCGCCGGCGTTCCACAGGGCTCCATCTTGGGGCCCACCCTTTGGAACGCCATGTACGACGGAGTCCTCGGATTGGAGCTACCACCGGGAGCGGAGATAGTTGGATTCGCGGATGATATCGTCTTGCTGGTGCCAGGCCGGACCCCGAGAGAATCTTCGACGCTGGCGACCCGGGCGATTAACACAGTACGGCGGTGGATGGCGGACCACCAGCTGTCCCTAGCCTTGGAGAAAACAGAGATGGTGATGGTGAGCTGCTTGCGGCAGGGCCATCCGAGGGTGCCAGTGCGTGTCGGGGGCTCCACGCTTCGCTCTAAGCGTCATATAAGGTACCTCGGTGTCCAGGTGGAGGATCACTTATCCTGGAATTTTCACGTGAAGGCGGTAACGGAAAAGGCCAACAGGATAAACCGAGCACTGTGTCACCTGCTCAAAAATCATGGCGGCCCTTCCAGTGTGCGACGTCGGACCCTCGCTAATGTGTCGACGTCCATCTTACGATACGCGGCCCCGGTCTGGTGGGAGGCTACGCGTATACAGAGCAACAGACGTCTGCTGAACCGGGTGCAGAGTCGGGCAGCCAAGATGGTCGCGAGCACCTTCCGGACCGTAAAGTACGACGTGGCTACGCTGGTTGCTGGTATACCACCTATAGTCGAGCTTATTAAGGAGGATCACCGCTGCCACGAGCGAAAGCAGCAGTCCGGCGGCACCCCAGCAGAGATCCGCAAGGAGGAGAGGGCGGCGACAATGCGCAACTGGCAGGAGAGCTGGGATGAGTTGGCGCAGGACGGCGTGGCGTCAAGCCGATTCATCAGATGGAGCCACAGAGTCCTCCCGGACGTGGACAGATGGGTCAACCGGAAGCACGGACGGGTGGGCTTCCACCTGTCGCAGGTGCTGACAGGACACGGCTTCTTCAGGGAGTACCTGCATTCCAGGAAGTTCACCCGGTCCCCGTGTTGCTCAGCCTGTCCGGGAGTCGACGAAACACCAGAGCACGTGCTGTTTCAATGCCCGCGGTTCGCGGAAGTGCGTGAACGGTTCCTCACGGGACACGGTCTTCAGCCGGTGACGGCTGACACGCTCCTCGACCACATGCTGCACGATCCTGACGCCTGGGAGCGTGTGGAAGAGGCGGCGGTCAGTGTCACCCGCGAGCTGCAGCGAGTTTGGAGAATCGAAAGCGGCGTGGAGGCTCGACGAGCGGTTCATCGAGAGAGGCGGCGAGCGGCGGAGCAGGCAGCACGACAGCAGCGGCGGCGAGAGGGCCGATTCGGCCTCGACCCAACGCTGAGGGATCGTATACTGGCCATGGACGAGGTGACGCGCGTGGAATTCAGGCGGGTGGCTCGCCAGCTTCAGGATAACATCAGGCGCCTGGAGCTTCGTCGTGACCGGATGCCGACGAGGGTATTCGAGGCTACTATGGCCGTCCGTGTGGCCAGCCTCCGACATCACGATGCGGCACCAGAGAACCGGGCAGCAACGGCGGCAACCTTACAACAGGCACAACTGTCATTGCAGGAGGCTCGACGAGAGCGAAGGAACGCTCGACAACGGCAGACGAGACGAGCAGAGCGACGAGCAGAGCGGCAGGAGAGCCGCGCAAGTGCGCGCCAACGGCGCAGATGATTACCAGGGGACGAGTCCCAGTAGGCCTACGCCTAATAGATAGATAGTGGCTCGACAGCCAGACGCCCGCCCCACACGGCTCTACCGTGTAGGTGCATGCCGTGTGGGGCACCTTCAAGGGCGAGAGTAGGGAGTAGGAATTGTCTTTCTGTAAACTGTGATATAATTTTTAGAATTTTAAGAGAAATACAGTTCTGAACCCTGATGAAAAAAAAAAAAAAAAAAAAATGAAATGGAGCTTGCGGTTCAATTTGACTCAACACGGGAAAACTTACCAGGTCCGAACTTATGGAGGTGAGACAGATTAATAGCTCTTTCTCAAATTTAAGGGTAGTGGTGCATGGCCGTTCTTAGTTCGTGGATTGATTTGTCTGGTTAATTCCGATAACGAACGTGACTCACATATGCTAACTAGAACGCAGTCAGCGTTAATGCGTCGATGCCGATTGGAACGGGTTAGGACCTTTCGGTGGAGTATGACCTGACACCTTCGCTGTTCGTGTGCGCAAGTGCACTTACGGTACGCTGCTTAGCAGGACAATTTGTGTTTAGCAAAATGAGATCGAGCGATAACAGGTCCGTGATGCCCTTAGATGTTCTGGGCTACACGCGTGCTACAATGTGGGTAGCAGCGTGTCTCCTATTCCGAGAGGAACGGGAAATCACTCAAATACTCACTTAGTAGGGATTATGGATTGCAATGGTCCATATGAACTCGGAACTTCTAGTAAGTGCTGGTCATCAGCCAGCGTTGAATACGTCCCTGCCCTTTGTACACACCGCCCGTCGCTACTACCGATGGATTATTTAGTGAGGTCTTTGGAGATGATCGTTCGCTGGATCCTCGTGAACCGCGTCTGCTTTATCGAAGTTGACCGAACTTGATGATTTAGAGGAAGTAAAAGTCGTAACAAGGTTTCCGTAGGTGAACCTGCGGAAGGATCATTAGTGGCCAAGTGATCCTTCCAGAAGTCCGAACCTGCGGGTTGAGACTTCGGCACAAGTTGCCATATGATAATTGACGAAACACTATAGAAGTCCGAACCTGCGGGTTGAGACTCAGGCACAAGTTGCCATATGAAAGTTGACGAAACACTAACAAGTCCGAACCTGCGGGTTGAGACTTAGGCACACGTTGCCTTATACATGACTTCGAACAAATACACAAGTCCGAACCTGCGGGTTGAGACTTAGGCACAAGTTGCCTTATACATGACTTCGAACAAATACACAAGTCCGAACCTGCGGGTTGAGACTTAGGCACAAGTTGCCATATGAAAGTTGACGAAACACTAACAAGTCCGAACCTGCGGGTTGAGACTTAGGCACACGTTGCCTTATACATGACTTCGAACAAATACACAAGTCCGAACCTGCGGGTTGAGACTTAGGCACAAGTTGCCTTATACATACATTGGCCAAATAAACAGAAGTCCGAACCTGCGGGTTGAGACTTAGGCACAAGTTGCCATATTATATTCGATCAAACACTAAGTAGTCCGAACCTGCGGGTTGAGACTCAAGACCGTAACAAGATGTCACTATACAAGTCCGAACCTAAGGGTTGAGACTTAATGCGATCTAGATACCAAGTTGACATCCAATACCTGTTGAGCAAAACCAAAGATTCCCTGTTCTCGAATGATTACACTATATAACAGGGAATCATGAAGAAATCAAGCAAGCGTGAAACAAAGTCATCACTTGGGCATGCTCGATAGCCAACCACATGACCTTAACCTAAGAGAGCATGCAAACCACATGATACCTATAAACGATTAACCCGCCCTAGTTCAATCGTTCACCAAGTGATGACTTCAGTATGGCTAAGAGAAAAACTTTTAAATGGGAAAAACTCTAAGTCCGAACCTCCGGGTTGAGACTTCCGCGTCGGAGGTGGGCGCACCTCCTATCCGAAAGATGATGAATCAGGGGTGTTCGGTCAGCAATGGTCGGATGCCCCGTCGTAGTCCAACTATGACAATCAAAGTCAAGACCTCCGGGTTGAGACTTTCCGCGAGTACAAGCATAAAGGAACACGGACCAAGCCGTACCGAGAGAATCGGTACTAGAGCCCTCGTGGTTCTACATTGAGAGAGCCCTCGTGGTTCTCATTAGGGGCTTTATGCAAGTCGTACTCAATACTGTGGTGTGAAGTATAAAGTATAGTCTTCGCCTGGTCCACGCTGCTTCGGCGGTCCTGGGTAAGATAGTTCATTCTAGCTTGCCCTATAGTGGAATGAGGACACTTAATGCTTCGTCTTTTAGCGGCGGCTAGACTCCTCCTCACGGGGAACGAGTTGACGCACACAGCGGCGGCTTACGCACTATGGCAATCATGGATGCCTGAAGATTCCGTGAAGTTCTCCCCTGGTCCACGCTGCCTCGGCAGTCCTGGGTAAAATGGAATATTTCCAGCTTGCCCTATAGTGGAAGAGGACTATCCAACAATACAAAGTCAAGACCTCCGGGTTGAGACTTTCCGCGTCGGTGGTGTCGCGCACCGCCTATCCGAAAGATGGTGTAACAGGGGTGTTCGATCAGCAATGGTCGGATGCCCCGTCATAGTCCAACTATGACAACCAAAGTCAAGACCTCCGGGTTGAGACTTTCCGCGTCCGGAGGTACGCGTACCGCCTACCCGAAAGATGGTGTGCTTCTGGGGTATTCGATGAGTCGGATACCCCGTCGTAGTCCAACTATGACAATACAAAGTCAAGACCTCCGGGTTGAGACTTCCGCGTCGGAGGTGCGCGCACCGCCTACCCGAAAGATGATGAATCAGGGGTGTTCGATCAGCAATGGTCGGATGCCCCGTCGTAGTCCAACTATGACAATCAAAGTCAAGACCTCCGGGTTGAGACTTTCCGCGAGTACAAGCATAAAGGAACACGGACCAAGCCGTACCGAGAGAATCGGTACTAGAGCCCTTGTGGTTCTACATTGAGAGAGCCCTCGTGGTTCTCATTAGGGGCTTTATGCAAGTCGTACTCAATACTGTGGTGTGAAGTATAAAGTAGTCCTCGCCTGGTCCACGCTGCTTCGGCGGTCCTGGGTAAGATAGTTAATTCTAGCTTGCCCTATAGTGGAATGAGGACACTTAATGCTTCGTCTTTTAGCGGCGGCTAGACTCCTCCTCACGGGGAACGAGTTGACGCGCACAGCGGCGGCTTACGCACTATGGCAATCATGGATGCCTGAAGATTCCGTGAAGTTCTCCCCTGGTCCACGCTGCCTCGGCAGTCCTGGGTAAAATGGAATATTTCCAGCTTGCCCTATAGTGGAAGAGGACTATCCAACAATACAAAGTCAAGACCTCCGGGTTGAGACTTTCCGCGTCGGAGGTGCGCGCACCGCCTATCCGAAAGATGGTGTACCAGGGGTGTTCGATCAGCAATGGTCGGATGCCCCGTCATAGTCCAACTATGACAACCAAAGTCAAGACCTCCGGGTTGAGACTTTCCGCGTCCGGAGGTACGCGTACCGCCTACCCGAAAGATGGTGTGCTTCTGGGGTATTCGATGAGTCGGATACCCCGTCGTAGTCCAACTATGACAATACAAAGTCAAGACCTCCGGGTTGAGACTTCCGCGTCCGGAGGTACGCGTACCGCCTACCCGAATGATGGTGTGCTTCTGGGGTATTCGATGAGTCGGATACCCCGTCGTAGTCCAACTATGACAATCAAAGTCAAGACCTCCGGGTTGAGACTTTCTAAGAGTACAAGCATAAAGGAACACGGACCAAGCCGTACCGAGAGAATCGGTACTAGAGCCCTTGTGGTTCTACATTGAGAGAGCCCTCGTGGTTCTCATTAGGGGCTTTATGCAAGAAGTACTCAATACTGTGGTGTGAAGTATAAAGTATAGAGTCCTCCACTGGTCCACGCTGCTCCGGCGGTCCTGGGTAAGATAGTTCATTCTAGCTTGCCCTATGTGGAAGAGGACTCAATACCCTACCTGTTGAGCTTGAAACAAAGTCATCACTTGGGCATGCTCATATTGCCATACACAATTACATTATATTCGAATGAGCATGCAAGCGACCCTATATAGACCGAACCAAAACGATAGATACCGCCGTAGTTCACCCCCACCAAGTGATGACTTCAGTATGGCTAGTGTGTGAAGTATAAAGTATAGTCCTCCCCTGGTCCACACTGCTTCGGCGGTCCTGGGTAAGATAGTTAGTTCTAGCTTGCCCTATGTGGAAGAGGACACAATACTTAATACTTAGAGTACAAGCATAAAGGAACACGGACCAAGCCGTACCGAGAGAATCGGTACTAGAGCCCTCGTGGTTCTACATTGAGAGAGCCCTCGTGGTTCTCATTAGGGGCTTTATGCAAGTCGTACTCAATACTGTGGTGTGAAGTATAAAGTATAGAGTCCTCCACTGGTCCACGCTGCTCCGGCGGTCCTGGGTAAGATAGTTCATTCTAGCTTGCCCTATGTGGAAGAGGACTCAATACCCTACCTGTTGAGCTTGAAACAAAGTCATCACTTGGGCATGCTCATATTGCCATACAATATTCCATTATCTACTAATGAGCATGCAGCTATATGATTATAACCTGTAAACGATTACCCCGCCGTAGTTCAGCGCTTCAACCAAGTGATGACTTCAGTATGGCTAGTGTGTGAAGTATAAAGTATAGTCCTCCCCTGGTCCACACTGCTTCGGCGGTCCTGGGTAAGATAGTTAGTTCTAGCTTGCCCTATGTGGAAGAGGACACCATACTTAATACTGTGGTGTAATGAACAAAGTATAGTCCTCCACTGGTCCACGCTGCTTTGCAGTCCTGGGTAAGATAGTTAATTCTAGCTTGCCCTATGTGGAAGAGGGCATACAAGACAAAGTATAGTTCTCCCCTGGTCCACGCTGCTTCGGCGGTCCTGGGTAAGATAGTTAATTCTAGCTTGCCCTATGTGGAAGAGAGCATACATGAACCAAGAACGAAGGTTATGATCGAGGAATGATTCGACAACTAACCGATGGTATGAAATGTGAAGAATTCAAGCAAGCACACAATCAAGTCATCACTTGGGCATGCTCGATAGCCAACCTCATGACATTAACCTAGTAGAGCATGCAAAAACCAATATATATGTAAACGATGCCCCTCCCTAGTTCAGCGCTTCAACCAAGTGATGACTTCAGAATGGCTAAATCAAATCGGTTCAAAACATACCATCGGTACCCTATTGAAACACACAAGTCGATATCAAACCTCATGATTGTGTAGTCCTCCACTGGTCCACGCCGCTTCGGCCGTCCTGGGTAAAATGGAACATTCCAGCTTGCCCTATGTGGAAGAGGGCACATTACTCAATACTGTGGTGTGAAGTATAAAGTTCAGTTCTCCCCTGGTCCACGCTGCTTCGGCGGTCCTGGGTAAGATAGTTCATTCTAGCTTGCCCTATGTGGAAGAGGACACTTAATACTTCGTCTCTAAGCGGCGGCTTGACTCCTCCCTACGGGGAACGGGTTTACGCGCACAGCGGCGGCTTACGCACTATGGCAGTCATGGATGCCTTACGTTTCTATGAAAAGTGTGTTCCTCCCCTGGTCCACGCTGCTTCGGCAGTCCTGGGTAAGATAGTTAGTTCTAGCTTGCCCTATGTGGAAGAGGACACGAAGACTTACTGTGGTGTGAAGCATAAAGTTCAGTTCTCCCCTGGTCCACGCCGCTTCGGCCGTCCTGGGTAAAATGGATTCATCCAGCTTGCCCTATGTGGAATGAGGACACTTTATGTTTCGTCTCTAAGCGGCGGCTTGCTCCTCCCTACGGGGAACGGGTATACGCGCACAGCGGCGGCTTACGTTATGGCAGTCATGGATGCCTTACGTTTCCATGAAAAGTGTGTTCCTCCCCTGGTCCACGCTGCTTCGGCAGTCCTGGGTAAGATAGTTAGTTCTAGCTTGCCCTATGTGGAAGAGGACACGTAGACTTACTGTGGTGTGAAGTATAAGGTTCAGTTCTCCCCTGGTCCACGCCGCTTCGGCCGTCCTGGGTAAAATGGATTCATCCAGCTTGCCCTATGTGGAATGAGGACACTTTATGCTTCGTCTCTAAGCGGCGGCTTGCTCCTCCCTACGGGGAACGGGTATACGCGCACAGCGGCGGCTTACGCAAGTTAGTCACCCTCGGCAGTGGATCACTCGGCTCATGGATCGATGAAGACCGCAGCTAACTGCGCGTCATAATGTGAACTGCAGGACACATGAACATTGATAAGTTGAACGCATATTGCACGTCGTGGGAACCTACCATGATGTACAGATGACTGAGCGCTTATATTTGAGAAATGTATCGCATACATTTAACTACGCCGTGACACCCGTCACGAGACGTGCACCATGATGTTAACTAGGGTCGCGACGACCCGCTAGCATTAAAGAACCCGTGGTTTACAATATACTGGCATTGGAATTCGAAGTATTTAGAGCGTCCGTGTTCCCGCGTGAGGCGGAAGTACGAGGAGAAGGCGTGCTTGTGGTGTCTGTGGTGGTGTTTACTGATGTCTAGCTTCAGCTTATTTATTTATTTAAATAGAAGCGAAGATGTCAAAGTAGCGTCGAAGCAGCAGCGGTAGCACAAATGATTCAAGTATGGAAGTTGACCAAAGGAACACAAACAAACTAGCGTATGGGCAATGGAAGGTATCAGTGAGTTAAACCACACGCGGGCTAACAGCCCGTTAACCGAGTCCAACGGTACATATTGGACATTGAAACAAAGTAGTCGCAAGCCAGATGTGACGATAACAACCGCAAGGTACATAAGCCTCAGTTCATGTGTGACAACCCCCTGAATTTAAGCATATTAATAAGGGGAGGAAAAGAAACCAACCGGGATTCCCTGAGTAGCTGCGAGCGAAACGGGAGAAGCTC
>NW_026525141.1:105000-132500 GCF_943734705.1 Anopheles coustani | reverse complement strand
TCCACACTGGTGCAGCATACCGCAGCACCGACTCCACCACTGCCGCCAGCAGACGCCTCTTGGCATGCTTGGGACCACTGTGGTTCCGCATCAGGCGAGAGACGGCGTCGCCCACTCTCTGCGCCTTCTCAGCGACCTGCGTGAGATGCGGAATCCAGGACATTTTGCAGTCAAGCTGCACTCCCAGATAGCGTAGCTGCTTTCCCACAGCCACTACTTGATCGTTAACGACAACGGTGACAGGGTTGCGTGGATCGTCCACGTCAACGCTCCGTTTCGACACAAGTACCGCCTCCGTCTTCTGCGGCGCGATGCTGAGTTGATGCGCCACCATCCACTCATTCACCACGGTGACTGCGGCAGCCGCTCGGTCCGAGGTGTCCCGTGGTCCCACGCCCTCCACAAGCAGCACCAAGTCGTCCGCGTACGCCACCAGCTCGACACCTTCTGGAAGCTGCACAGACAGGACGCTGTTGTACATAACATTCCACAGGGTGGGGCCGAGGATCGACCCCTGTGGAACGCCTGCACTAAGCGGCCTGGACGCTGCGCCGTCGTCGCACTCGTACACCAGTCGCCGATCCTCCATCCAGCTAGCGAGCATCCTCTGCAGGTCGGCCGGGACCTCCATGTCCCGGGCCGCTGCAGCGATGTGGCTCCAGCTAGCGGTGTTGAACGCGTTCCTGACGTCCAGTGACACTATCATCAGACAGTGGTGCACATGGCGTCGCGTAATCGGCTCCCTGGTGTTAAGCGCGAGGACTCTGCGGCACTCTTCGACTACCCTCAATATCGCCTGAGTCGTCGAACGACCCCGACGGAACCCATACTGCGCCGGATGGAGGCGAGGATTGTCCGGGGAATCTAAATGCTCGTTGAGCCGGTCGAGCATGAGGCGCTCCAGGACCTTGCCAGCGCCGTTTAGCATCCCCAGGGGTCGGAACGACGAGGACTCTCCTGGGGGCTTACCGGGCTTCGCCAGCAGCACCAGCCGCTGCTCCTTCCACGGTGATGGGAACACACCGTGGTCAAAACAGGACTGGTACACACGCCGGAAGACCTCGGGGTGTTGGCGGATGGCAGCCTTCAGCGCTCCATTACAGATCCCGTCGAGGCCGGGCGCCTTCCGGGGGGCCAAGGATCGCGCTATCTCCAGCAACTCCTCGTCCGTGACCACGCGCGTCTGAGGAGCACCATCTTCGGCGGCCAGTGGGGTCGGCCACACAAAGGGATCGTGTTGGGGAAACAAGTCGTCTACGATGCGCTCAAGCACTGCGCGTTCCCTTTCGGGAGGGACGCGGCACAGGGATAACTGGCTTGTGGCCGCCAAGCGTTCATAGCGACGTGGCTTTTTGATCCTTCGATGTCGGCTCTTCCTATCATTGCGAAGCAAAATTCACAAAGCGTAGGATTGTTCACCCTTTCAAGGGAACGTGAGCTGGGTTTAGACCGTCGTGAGACAGGTTAGTTTTACCCTACTGGTGTGCAAGTACTATCTCAATGGAATTCCTGTGCAGTACGAGAGGAACCACAGGTACGGACCAATGGCTCAATACTAGTCCGAGCGGACTTTGGTATGACGCTACGTCCGTCGGATTATGCCTGAACGCCTCTAAGGTCGTAACCGAACCAGGCTGGTAGTATATGTAAAGGAGTCGTTAGCTAGATGGCTAATAACATCACGAGACCGGATTGAGTCTTCTATAGACTCTTTCCATTTATTGGAAACCCTCAAACTGAGCCTATCGCGAGTGCGCTCGCCGAAGTACCTGAAGTGGGAAAAGGCGTTGTGCTTGCCGATCTTCCAAGAATAGTTTCGACTCCTAAGACCACCCGAAAACGACGGGTTTGCAGGCTGGGCGCTACGCATTGAAGAGAGATGTACATTTCGATCCTTTCAGGCGACCCATGCTTGGTGGTTGTGTGCGGTGTGCTCCCCCCGGGGGGCACATGCGGCATACCGTGTGTGGACTAGTTGGACCCACCCTTGCGGTGGACCGACCGGTCAGTGGTGTTTGCGGGTTAACACATGCGAGCGTTGCGGCCCAGAGGCCTTACCGCCTTTCACTGCGGGTTCGTCAAGAACTTGGAGATGGTCGCAACGCATCGGGTCCTCCCGGGGTACTTGGTGTTTGGATGCTGGCTTGGTGATTAAACACTTGATATTCCATCTTCGGATGAATTTCGGGTGTCACCTGTTGCCTAAGACCACTTGCATGTTTAGCTCGCCGTGGGGTAGCAAGCGTTGTGATCTAATGGCCTTACCGGGCAAACACTTTCGGTTCGTCAAGGACTTGGAGTGCCGGGACGGGTTGGCGGATCCATCACTCTGAGTATGCCGGGTTGATACTTGGGGTTGGTTTGGTTTTGGTGACCCAATACTAGATGTACCATCTCGGTGGTATGTCAGTATCACCTATACTCCAGACCACTTGCATGGTTAGCAAGCGTTGTGATCTAATGGCCCAACCGGGCAAACACTTTGGGTTCGCAAGGACTTAGAGTGCCGGGACAGGTTGGCGGATCCAACACTCTGGGTACCTCCGGGTACTTGGGGTTGGTTGAGGACTTGGTGAACAAACACTTGATATACACTCTCCGGATGTACTTCGGGTATCGCCTGTTGTCCGAGACCACTTGCATGGTTAGCAAGCGTTGTGGTCTAATGGCCCTACCGGGCAAACACTTTGGGTTCGCGAGGACTTAGAGTGCTGGTAGTGGTTGGCGGACCCAACACTCTGGGTACCTCCGGGTACTTGGGGTTGGTTGAGGACTTGGTGAACAAACACTTGATATACACTCTCCGGATGTACTTCGGGTATCGCCTGTTGTCCGAGACCACTTGCATGGTTAGCAAGCGTTGTGGTCTAATGGCCCTACCGGGCAAACACTTTGGGTTCGCGAGGACTTAGAGTGCTGGTAGTGGTTGGCGGACCCAACACTCTGGGTACCTCCGGGTACTTGGGGTTGGTTGAGGACTTGGTGAACAAACACTTGATATACACTCTTCGGATGTACTTCGGGTATCGCCTGTTGTCCGAGACCACTTGCATGGTAGCAAGCGTTGTGATACAATGGCCCTACCGGGCAAACACTTTGGGTTCGCAAGGACTTTGAGTGCCGGGACGGGTTGGCGGATCCAACACTCTGGGTACCTCCGGGTACTTGGGGTTGGTTGAGGACTTGGTGAGCAAACACTTGATATACGTTCTTCGGATGTACTTCGGGTGTCACCTGTTGTCCGAGGCCACTTGCATGGTCAACGGTTGAGGTGGTGATGGCGGGTCGGTGCTGTAGGGTGCCGGCCTGTTGGCTGCCTTGGCCGGGTTGGTTGGTTAACACTTGATTGAGCTTGCACCCGAGGGTAATGGCACTTGAAGGTGGGTACCGGCCGGCTGACCTGGTGTGATGGTTGGTTGGTGAACACTTGGCGGTACTTGCACTTGGCTGTGCTTGGACTTGAAGGTGGGATCCGGCTGGCCTAGGCCATTGGTGGTTGGTTGGTTGGTTAGCCCTTAGCTGGGCTGGCTGGCTGGCTGGCCATCGGTGGTGTGGTGTGTTGGGCGGTTGGTGAACACTTGGCGGTACTTGCACTTGGCTGTGCTTGGGCTTGAAGGTGGGATCCGGCTGGCCTAGGCCATTGGTGGTTGGTTGGTGGGTTAGCCCTTAGTTGGGCTGGCTGGCTGGCTGGCCATCGGTGGTGTGGTGTGGTGTGGTGTGTGGAGTCGAGCATCGCGCGCCGTTGCCTTCTTCGGAGTGTTGTGGGTACGCAAGTGCTTGCAGTGCAAAGAGGTTGGTGATGGAGTGACATTGCCTTCACCATGGAGTTGCGGGTACTTAGGTACTTGCAAGGAGATGGTGGTATGGTGGTGTTGCGTGTGTGGTGTTCGATTAGAAAGATATAATTTCTAAGTCCGGATTAGTGCTGTCAGTGGGGCCGCCGCTAACAGGTCCTGCACGGCCACCGTGGGGCTTGACTTGGCGCTA
This sequence comes from Anopheles coustani, assembly GCF_943734705.1. Lineage (NCBI taxonomy): Eukaryota > Metazoa > Arthropoda > Insecta > Diptera > Culicidae > Anopheles > Anopheles coustani. The sequence goes on along the minus strand of NW_026525141.1, from coordinate 128,513 downwards.
TTCCGGACTTGGGGCGATCACGATGTCCCCGTGCGGGACTTAGAAGATGGAAGAACACAAGTACCCTTATCCCATGACTTGTGAGCGATTGGCATACGTTACCACATGAAGAGAAAAATTGGCTAAGTCCCGGATCCATATTATTTGAAGAGAAAAATCGGCTAAGTCCCGGATCCATATTATATGAAGAGAAAAATCGGCTAAGTCCAGGATCCATATTATATGAAACGAAAAATCGGCTAAGTCCCGGATCCATATTATATGAAGAGAAAAATCGGCTAAGTCCAGGATCCATATATAATAACCTAATAATCGGCTAAGTCCAGGATCCATATATAATAACCTAATAATCGGCTAAGTCCAGGATCCATATATAATAACCTAATAATCGGCTAAGTCCAGGATCCATATAATATGAAGAGAAAAATCGGCTAAGTCCCAGATTGGGTCTGTCAGAAATACACTTCCAAGTTACCACACAAGCAAGCAAGATGGCCTAGTGATGGATCCATATGATATGAAGAGAAAAATCGGCTAAGTCCGAGATTGGGTCTGTCAGAAATACACTTCCAAGTTACCACGCAAGCAAGCAAGATGGCCTAGTGATGGATCCATATGATATGAAGAGAAAAATCGGCTAAGTCCAGGATCCATATTATATGAAGAGAAAAATCGGCTAAGTCCCAGATTGGGTCTGTCAGAAATACACTTCCAAGTTACCACACAAGCAAGCAAGATGGCCTAGTGATGGATCCATATGATATGAAGATAAAAATCGGCTAAGTCCCAGATTGGGTCTGTCAGAAATACACTTTCAAGTTACCACACAAGTAAGCAAGATGGCCATATGATAGATCCATATGATATGAAGAGAAAAATCGGCTAAGTCCGAGATTGGGTCTGTCAGAAATACACTTCCAAGTTACCACACAAGCAAGCAAGATGGCCTATTGAAGGATCCATATGATATGAAGAGAAAAATCGGCTAAGTCCCAGATTGGGTCTGTCAGACATACACTATCAAGTTACCACACAAGCAAGCAAGATGGCCATATGATAGATCCATATGATATGAAGAGAAAAATCGGCTCAGTCCCAGATTGGGTCTGTCAGAAATACACTTTCAAGTTACCACACAAGTAAGCAAGATGGCCATATGATAGATCCATATGATATGAAGAGAAAAATCGGCTAAGTCCGAGATTGGGTCTGTCAGAAATACACTTCCAAGTTACCACACAAGCAAGCAAGATGGCCTATTGAAGGATCCATATGATATGAAGAGAAAAATCGGCTAAGTCCCAGATTGGGTCTGTCAGACATACACTATCAAGTTACCACACAAGCAAGCAAGATGGCCTAGTGATGGATCCATATGATATGAAGAGAAAAATCGGCTAAGTCCCAGATTGGGTCTGTCAGAAATACACTTCCAAGTTACCACATGAGCAAGCAAGATGGCCTAGTGATGGATCCATATAATATGCAGAGAAAAATCGGCTAAGTCCCAGATTGGGTCTGTCAGAAATACACTTCCAAGTTACCACATGAGCAAGCAAGTTACCACATGAAGAGAAAGCCGGCAAAGTCTGGGAATGTTACCACATGAACTGGAAAATGGGCAAAAACCTACCTTCACAGGGATCGTGAATAACTAAGGCTGTAGACATCGGATCGACAAGCCAAAGACTGATATGGAAAGGAAATGAGTAGTACTAGCTTTCCTGAGAGTTGCAGAGCTTAGACTGCATATGAACGGAAGTTATTAAGCGTCAAAGTCAGAAAATTTGCCCGAAGGAACACAAGTTCCAACTTAGAGCATGAATACCGCCTAGACGGTAAGAGGTACGGCCAGGCTGAGGAATAAGAAAATGTTGGCCAACATGTTCCCTAACTATCCCCCGAAGACCGCAAAGCAATCCAACATCAACCAAGAAAGTTATAGCCCGATCAAGGAAACACCTACTTTGCACCGATATTGCACCAAATACATGTACCAAGCACCTTCGGTTGCATACCCTGCAGGGGCTTACCATAGTAGGCCATGGAAGACCGATATACCGAACATAATCACTTTCTATCTCCTCGGGTGTTGGAGATAGCGCTTTGCGGTAAAAGAACGAAAGTTAGACCATGTCTTGGTGCATCTTTTTGCCCAAGAACACAAGACCCTATCTACCAAGGCAAGAAAGTTGTGTGGGGACAAAATGTCCAAAAGTGCCCAAAGTGGCACACTTGAACCATATATTCGAGAAAAACACAAGTGTGGGCCCGAGCTAGCAAGTTGAAATGTTCTGACCGTCAGTAGCCCTAGTTGAGGTGCACTTATCATTATATGAGGCCAACGTGCCAGCTAGTCTCTAAAGGGGCGATATGGGTGTTCCAAGGTTTGTACCCAATTGAGGAAAAAACAGGGTAAGGTACGGTGTACCGCGAATAACTCGGGCTATAGATGTCCGATCGATGAGTTTGGCATATGTATGGAAAGGTCTCGACGAGACCTAACTACCCTGAAAGTATGAAGGCAAAGACTTGAATGACCGGGAAGTTATTAAGTGCACAAGTGGTAAAGTTGCACCAAAGTCCATGTTACCCGAAGTGGTACATGAACACCCAATATTCGACCAAAACACAAGTTTAGAGACGAGCTAGCGAGCTACATTGTTCAGACCGTCAGTAGCCCGCATCAAGACACGCATTTAATTATACGGGGCCTAGCCGCTAGCTCGACTCGAAGTCGGTCATATGGTTGGTTGATGGTTTGGACCGACCACGTGGTGTACCAAGGTGAGGTACCTTTCATGAATTAAAACTCTGGCTGTATGGCACTGAGCGACAAGCTAAGGTGTGATTTGGAATAGTCTTGAGTGGGACTATTTAGGAAAAATGCGAACAAAAAATCACAAAGTCCTTGGGCGAAGCTATTAGCGAAACATAGAGCAAATTGGTACCAAAAACTATGGAAATGGGACTTGAGTCAAAAATAACCGCAAGTTGGAGAAGAGATAGCAAGCTTGCGTAGAACAATTATATTTGGTGCATGGTATCACCAACAAAAAAGTATATGGGGCCAAGGTGCTGGCTGGCCTCCAAAGTGGAGATATGGGCGATCCAAAGTTTGTACCCAAGTACGAACAAGTATGGAAAAAACAGGGTAAGGTACCAAGTACCATTAATAACTTCGGCTGTAGATGGCCGAGCGAGGCAAACGGCTCACCGTTGGAAAGGTCTTGGGGAGACCTATCTACCCTGAAAGTTTCATGAGGCTGAGTTGAAAGACCACGGAGATATTAGGTGATGATGGTCCAATTCGGGGACCAAGTCGCAGGAAATGGCGCTTGACCAAAATCACCCTTGGAAGGTGAATACCGGCTTACCGGTAAGAGATAGCGACTTGGCGTAGAATATTCATAAGTTGGGCGTGTAGAGACGCAACTTTTATTATATGGGGCCAACCCGGTCAGGGTGCTCCAAGTCGGTCGTTTGGTTGGTTTATGGTTTGGGCCGACCACGTGGTGTGCCAAGTTGAGGTACCTTTCATGAATTATAACTTGGTCAGTTTGCCACCGAGCGACAAGCTGCGGTGTGTTTTGGAATGGTCTTGAGTGGGACTATCAAGGAAAAATACCAATCGAAAATCAGCTTGTCCATGGCCGAAGCTATTAGTGAAACATATAGCAAAATGGGTCCAAAAACGAATGAAATGGGAATTGGACCAAGAATAACGGTAAGTTGGAGAAGAGATAGCAAGTTGGCGTAGAACAATTATATTTGGTGCATGGCATGACCAACAAAAAAGTATATGGGGCCAAGGTGCTAGCTGGCCTCCAAAGTGGAGATATGGGCGATCCAAAGTTTGTACCCAAGTACGAACAAGTATGGAAAAAACAGGGTAAGGTACCAAGTACCATTAATAACTTCGGCTGTAGATGGCCGAGCGAGGCAAACGGCTCACCGTTGGAAAGGTCTTGGGGAGACCTATCTACCCTGAAAGTTTTATGAGGCTGAGTTGAAAGACCACGGAGATATTAGGTGATGATGGTCCAATTCGGGGACCAAGTCGCAGGAAATGGCACTTGACCAAAATCACCCTTGGAAGGTGAATACCGGCTTACCGGTAAGAGATAGCGACTTAGCGTAGAATATTCATAAGTTGGGCGTGTAGAGACGCAACTTTCATTATATGGGGGCAACCCGGTCAGGGTGCTCCAAGTCGGTCGTTTGGTCGGTATATGGTTTGGGCCGACCACATGGTGTACCAAGTTGAGGTATCTTTCATGAATTATAACTCGGTCAGTTTGCCACCGAGCGACAAGTTGCGGTGTGTTTTGGAATGGTCTTGAGTGGGACTATCAAGCAAAAATACAAACAGAATATCAGCTTGTCCATGGCCGAAGCTATTAGTGAAACATATAGCAAAATGGGTCCGAAAACGAATGAAATGGGACTTGGACCAAGAATAACGGCAAGTTAGAGAAGAGATAGCAAGTTGACGTAGAACATTTATATTTTGTGCATGGTATGACCAACAAAAAAGTATATGGGGCCAAGGTGCTGGCTGGCCTCCAAAGTGGAGATATGGGCGATACAAAGTTTGTACCCAAGTATGGCAAAAACTGGTAGAGGTACCTTTCATGAATTACTGCTCAGGCTGTATGGCACTTAGCGGGACGCTTGGCTCTGGTATGGAATAGTCTTGAGTGGGACTATCAAGGAAAAATACGAACAAAAAATCACCATGTCCACGGACGAAGGTATTAGCGAAACTTAGAGCGAAATTGCGACCAAGTCGCTGGAAATGGCCCTTGGACCAAGTATACCGTCAAGGCGGTACGAGATAGCGAGTTGACGTAGAACATTTATAAGTTTGCCTACAAGAGACAAAAGTTTAGTTATATGGGGCCAACCCGCTCAGGGTTGTCCAAGTCGGTCATATGGCTGATCGAAATTTTCGACCAAGTACTGAGAAAACAGGGTAAGGTACCGTGTACCTCGAATAACTTCGGCTGTAGATGTCCGAGCGAGGCGAACGGCATAGCGTTGGAAAGGTCTTGAGGTGCTCTAGGCACCCTGAAAGTATGAGAAAGCTATCTGGAAAACTTGTGGAGATATTAGAGAAACATAGGGCCCAAAAGATACCAAGTCGCAGGAAATGGGCCCTCCATGAACACCCTAAAATCCCAATTACGGCTAAGTTGCAGGCCAGCTAGCGAAGTGAAATGTTCTAGGCATAACTAGAACACGTTAAGGCGCAACTTTTTGAATAAGAACTTTTTTCGATATCTGGTCCCCAAAGGGGGGATATGGGCGATCCAAGGATTTTTCCAAGTTTCGGTACTTTTTACGGTATCGCTCATAGCTCCGGCTGTAAGCAAGCAAATGACAATATAAGACATGATTTGGAAAGGTATTGAGCAGTACTAACTTACGTTAGAACACAGCGAAGCGCTATCGGTTCATGGCAAGGCCGATATAAGCAGTCAAAGATGAAAAATGTTGATAAAATGAACAAAAATTACCTTGGTACGCGAATAGCGGCCAGGGATGAAGAGGTACGAAGTTGGTGTAGAACAATTATAATTAGGGCTTGGTACGCTCTAAAAGTTTGCCGAAGACCGCAAAGCGCTCAGACCCATAGAAAGTGGCCATTTGGGCCGAACAGTGCGTGCAAAGAGGTGAAAATGCAAAAATTGCACTTTGGGGGGCGATTTGCGGGGGGAAGGAGGGGTCGGAGGGCAAAATGTCCCTTGACCAAAAAGTTTTATCTCGTCGAGATCTACAACATTGCCGAAGACCGCAAAGCGCTAGCTCGCAATCGAAAAATCGAGAATTTGAAAATTTTCTAAGTCTTGGGCTCCCTAAGGAAAAGTTTCAAAAATCACGTTTGTCCCCTATTTTGAAGGGGAAGGAGTCGGTTCCGGGGCATGGTGTCTTCGGCAAAAAGTCTTATCTTTTTGCGTACTTTCGACTAGTTCAATAAAAATTTTTGACCCAAAATTTGTTCGGCGGACCCCTAGGTCGAAAAACCCGAAAAAAGTCGAAAAAAGTCGAAAATGTCGAAAAATGAGAAAACCTCATATTCGGACTCTACACGAGCCCCAGATATTGAAAAGTGAAATCCGCGGTCGATTTGGAACAAAAAATTGACCTAGGCAAAGTTGTATGGAGGTAGGGACCCCTGAGAAAAAAGTTTGGTCCCGAGGCTCCTTGGACCACCAAGTCCCTAGGTCGGACCAAAATCGGAAAAAATCCGACCAAAGTCGAAAGTGTCGAAAATTTTAAAAAACCCCTTTTGGGGCCCTATGGCCTCCCTAGATAATGAAAAGTGAGGTCCGCGGCCGATCCGGAAGAAAAACTTGACCTAGGGAAACTTGTATGACGGTGGGGACCCAAAAAAATTTCGATGAGTGTAGTTTAGACAGGCCGGAAAATGTATCGGTGGTCCGTATCAAGGGACGTCTTTTAGTTCCATGGGGTGGTGGTCGTCGAACAAAGTCGCCTAGGTCGACCACCAGAAAGACCAGTCGTGTTGTAATGGATGTTTTGACCACTTTACTAGGGAAACCTAGTAGGTCGAAGCAAATTTGGGGTTCGAGATGAGTTGGTGAAAGTTGGTCCAACCTAGGTGTGCTTGGTGGAGGTTGACCATGAAAGTAGAGCATGATGGGAATGACCATAACTTTGGTTCTAGATGTCGGATCGGTACACTTGAGGCAGTTTTGGAAAGGTGAAGGCCTGCTCTAGCTATGTTTCCTACCAAGCTGAGCGCCTACTAGTGACCCGGAGGAGGTATTAAGGGTCAAAGGCAAAAAGGGGTACCCTAAAGTGCGTGTGACCAAGAAAATGGGAAAAACGGTATCGCCTATAGCTCAGGCTGTATGGCTCGGATCGGAAAGCTTGGATATGCGTTGGAAAGGTCTTGACGAGCGCTAGCTATGTGTCCTACCAAGCGAAGCGCTAGGTGTTGAGCAAGTCGGTCATATTAGAGGGCAAAGGTGAAAAATGGTGGTTTAGAGGCGAAAATTCACCTTATGATCGAAAATAGCGGGCGAACGATAAGAGCTACGAACACGGCGTAGAACAATCATAAGTACGTTACCACAAGACCTAACTTTGGCCAATATAAAGCGAGAAGATCGGAGGTACCCATCAGGGTGATATGGCTGGTTCAAAGTTGGACCAAAACGAGACTTGAGAAATGGGTTGAAACACGGTATCGCGAATAACTCAGGCTGTATGGAACGGATCGACAAGCTAAGATCAGTGTTGGAAAGGTCGAACCGAGCGCTAACTATAATCCCAAACAACCGAAGCGCTAAGTGTTGAGCAAAACTGAGTTATTAAGCGACAAAGTGGAAAAATAATACCAAAATGGCCAAAAATCACACAAGACCAAGAATACCGAGCATGCGGTAAGAGATAGCGGGTTGACGTAGAATACTTATAAGTTTGCCTCTACGAGACCTAAAAGTCGTCCATAGACAGCGAGAAGATCGGACCACTCTGGAAGGGTGATACGAGTGGTCAAAAATTGGCAAAAATGAAACATGGCTAAAATGGATTTGACTTGTGCACCATGTAGCTCCGGCTGTATGGCATGGATTGTAAAGCTAGGATGTGTTTTGGAAAGGTAACACCCAGCGCTAGATACGACTAGAAGAAAGCAAAGCGCTAACTAGCATGATTTGGAAGTTATTAAGCGACAAAGTCGAAAAATGTTACCAAAATTGAAACTCGAGTACATTGGGCCAAAAAGTACAAGTTGTGAAATTTGGACTTACGAGTAAAATACCGAGCAGGCGGTAAGAGATAGAGACTTGGTGTAGAACAATTATAAGTTCGGCATGTTATAACCTATATTTGGCCCGAACATAATGTCGAGATCGGTGGTACCCAAAAGGGTGGTACAGGTGTTAGATGGTTTTCCCAGAGCATAAGCTCCACATGATATGGAAAACGGGAAACATCATAACTTCGGCTGTATGGCATGGAATGGAACGAACAAGGTATCGATGGAAAGAGAAAAGGTAGCGCTAACTATAATTCCTACCAAGCAAAGCGCTAGCATGTGACCGTTCGGGTGTTATTGTGAGTCAAAGACAGAAATTGTTACCACGAGAGGCGAAAATCCGGCTAAGTCCAAAAATACCGGGCTGGCGGTAAGAGATACGGCTTGGCCGTAGAACATTTATAAGTTGGCCAAGACAAGACCTAAGTTTCGTCCATATACGACAAGAAGATCGAAGATACCTGAAGGTGAGATATGGGCGTCCCAAAGTGGGCCTTTGAAAAAGTGACAAACTTCCCTTATAACAGCATACACCAAATATCTCTGGCTCTATGGCACCGAATAAGAAGTTGAGGTCAGCGATAGAAAGGTGATAGTCAGCGCTAAATATCATACGAACAGAGTGAAGCGCTAAAGGGAAAGGATCTTGGTGATATAAGGTGACAAAGTCGAGAAAAGTTGCCTCAAAATCATGAAAAATGTGAAAAAATGGCTAAGTCCCGGGTGCCTTAAGGGCAGGTTGATCGAATGTACCGAGCTGGCGGTACGAGATAGAGACTTGGTGTAGAACAATTATATGTTTGGCATGGCAAGACCTACATTTGGTCAATACAAAGTGAGAAGATCAAAGAAACCCGTAAGGGTGATATTGGTGTCCAAAGGTAAAAAGCACTAAGTCTTGGGAAACTTATATGAAGAAAAAGGACCCTGATGGGTCATATAGGATGGATCGAAAAATCGGCTAAGTCCCAAAATGGGGATGTCAGAACTACACTCAAATGTTACCACACCAAGCAAGGCAAACTTATATGAAGCAAAGGACCCTGATGGGTCATATGGTATTGGTCGAAAAATCGGCTAAGTCCCAAAATGGGGATGTCAGAACTACACTCATGTGTTACCACACCAAGCAAGGCAAACTTATATGAAGCAAAGGACCCTGATGGGTCATATGGTATTTTACGAAAAATCGGCTAAGTCCCAAAATGGTGATGTCAGAACTACACTAAAATGTTACCACACCAAGCAAGGCAAACTTATATGAAGGCAAGGACCCTGATGGGTCATATGGTATTTTACGAAAAATCGGCTAAGTCCCAAAATGGTGATGTCAGAACTACACTAAAATGTTACCACACCAAGCAAGGCAAACTTATATGAAGGCAAGGACCCTGATGGGTCATATGGTATGGATCGAAAAATCGGCTAAGTCCCAAAATGGGGATGTCTGAACTACACTCAAATGTTACCACATCAAGCAAGGCAAACTTATATGAAGGAAAGGACCCTGATGGGTCATATGGTATTTTACGAAAAATCGGCTAAGTCCCAAAATGGGGATGTCAGAACTACACTCATGTGTTACCACACCAAGCAAGGCAAACTTTTATGAAGGCAAGGACCCTGATGGGTCATATGGTATTTTACGAAAAATCGGCTAAGTCCCAAAATGATGATGTCAGAACTACACTCAAATGTTACCACACCAAGCAAGGCAAACTTATATGAAGCAAAGGACCCTGATGGGTCATATGGTATTGATCGAAAAATCGGCTAAGTCCCAAAATGGGGATGTCAGAACTACACTCAAATGTTACCACACCAAGCAAGGCAAACTTATATGAAGGCAAGGACCCTGATGGGTCATATGGTATTTTACGAAAAATCGGCTAAGTCCCAAAATGGGGATGTCAGAACTACACTCAAATGTTACCACACCAAGCAAGGCAAACTTATATGAAGCAAAGGACCCTGATGGGTCATATGGTATTGATTGAAAAATCGGCTAAGTCCCAAAATGGGGATGTCAGAACTACACTCAAATGTTACCACACCAAGCAAGGCAAACTTATATGAAGCAAAGGACCCTGATGGGTCATATGGTATTGGTCGAAAAATCGGCTAAGTCCCAAAATGGGGATGTCAGAACTACACTCATGTGTTACCACACCAAGCAAGGCAAACTTATATGAAGCAAAGGACCCTGATGGGTCATATGGTATTTTACGAAAAATCGGCTAAGTCCCAAAATGAGGATGTCAGAACTACACTCAAATGTTACCACACCAAGCAAGGCAAACTTATATGAAGCAAAGGACCCTGATGGGTCATATGGTATTTTACGAAAAATCGGCTAAGTCCCAAAATGGGGATGTCAGAACTACACTCAAATGTTACCACACCAAGCAAGGCAAACTTATATGAAGCAAAGGACCCTGATGGGTCATATGGTATTTTACGAAAAATCGGCTAAGTCCCAAAATGGGGATGTCAGAACTACACTCAAATGTTACCACACCAAGCAAGGCAAACTTATATGAAGGAAAGGACCCATATGGGTCATATGGTATTTTACGAAAAATCGGCTAAGTCCGAAAATGATGATGTCAGAACTACACTCAAATGTTACCACACCAAGCAAGGCAAACTTATATGAAGGAAAGGACCCATATGGGTCATATGGCATTTTACGAAAAATCGGCTAAGTCCCAAAATGAGGATGTCAGAACTACACTAAAAAGTTACCACACCAAGCAAGGCAAAGTACCTAGGTGAACCCTAGGAAGAAACACGGACCAAGTCAGATGGCCTAAGTCAAGAGAACAAGTGACCTAGGCAAAGTTGTATGGCGCTGAGGACCCTGAAAAATCTGGTTAGTGTAGTTTAGACAGGGTAGGTTTTTAGGTCGGCCGAACCTCCTTATTTTGGGTTTTGGCCTCATCAAGAAGCTACACCTAGGCAAACTGCCTAGGGTGAAAGTGCGAAGACCAATCGAATAGTAAGACAAGTTTTGACCGATCGCCCTAGGCAAGCTTGTATGAAGAAAGGGACCCTAAGGGTCATATGGAAATACATGAAAAATCGGCTAAGTCCCAAAATTGGGATGTCTGAACTACACTAAAAAGTTACCACATCAAGCAAGGCAAAGTACCTAGGTGAACCCTAGGAAGAAACACGGACCAAGTCAGATGGCCTAAGTCAAGAGTGCAAGTGACCTAGGCAAAGTTGTATGACGGTGAGGACCCTGAAAAATCTGGTTAGTGTAGTTTAGACAGGGGAGGTTTTTGGGTCGGCTGAACCTCCTTATTTTGGGTTTTGACCTCCTCAAGAAGCTACACCTAGGCAAACTGCCTAGGGTGAAAGTGCGAAGACCAATCGAATAGTAAGACAAGTTTTGACCGATCGCCCTAGGCAAGCTTGTATGAAGAAAGGGACCCTATGGGTCATATGGAAATACATGAAAAATCGGCTAAGTCCCAAAATTGGGATGTCTGAACTACACTAAAAAGTTACCACATCAAGCAAGGCAAAGTACCTAGGTGAACCCTAAGAAGAAACACGGACCAAGTCAGATGGCCTAAGTCAAGAGTACAAGTGACCTAGGCAAAGTTGTATGGCGCTGAGGACCCTGAAAAATCGGGTTAGTGTAGTTCAGACAGGGGAGGTTTTTTGGTCGGCTGAACCTCCTTATTTTGGGTTTTGACCTCCTCAAGAAGCTACACCTAGGCAAACTGCCTAGGGTGAAAGTGCGAAGACCAATCGAATAGTAAGACAAGTTTTGACCGATCGCCCTAGGCAAGCTTGTATGAAGAAAGGGACCCTATGGGTCATATGGAAAATCCATGAAAAATCGGCTAAGTCCCAAAATTGGGATGTCTGAACTACACTAAAAAGTTACCACATCAAGCAAGGCAAAGTACCTAGGTGAACCCTAAGAAAAAACACGGACCAAGTCAGATGGCCTAAGTCAAGAGTACATGTGACCTAGGCATAGTTGTATGGCGCTGAGGACCCTGAAAAATCGGGTTAGTGTAGTTCAGACAGGGGAGGTTTTTGGGTCGGCTGAACCTCCTTATTTTGGGTTTTGACCTCCTCAAGAAGACAGACCTAGGCAAAGTGCCTAGGGTGAAAGTGCGAAGACCAATCGAATAGTAAGACAAGTTTTGACCGATCGCCCTAGGCAAGCTTGTATGAAGAAAGGGACCCTATGGGTCATATGGAAATACATGAAAAATCGGCTAAGTCCCAAAATTGGGATGTCTGAACTACACTAAAAAGTTACCACATCAAGCAAGGGAAAGTACCTAGGTGAACCCTAGGAAGAAACACGGACCAAGTCAGATGGCCTAAGTCAAGAGTACAAGTGACCTAGGCAAAGTTGTATGGCGCTGAGGACCCTGAAAAATCGGGTTAGTGTAGTTCAGACAGGGGAGGTTTCAGGGTCGGCTGGACCTCCTTATTTCGGGTTTTGGCCTCCTCAAGAAGACAGACCTAGGCGAATTGCCTAGGGTGAAAGTGCGAAGACCAATCGAATAGTGAGACAAGTTTTGACCGATCGCCCTAGGCAAGCTTGTATGAAGAAAGGGACCCTATGGGTCATATGGAAATATACGAAAAATCGGCTAAGTCCCAAAATTAGGATGTCTGAACTACACTAAAAAGTTACCACATCAAGCAAGGCAAAGTACCTAGGTGAACCCTAGGAAGAAACACGGACCAAGTCGGATGGCCTAAGTCAAGAGTACAAGTGACCTAGGCAAAGTTGTATGGCGCTGAGGACCCTGAAAAATCGGGTTAGTGTAGTTCAGACAGGGGAGGTTTCAGGGTCGGCTGGACCTCCTTATTTCGGGTTTTGGCCTCCTCAAGAAGACAGACCTAGGCGAATTGCCTAGGGTGAAAGTGCGAAGACCAATCGAATAGTGAGACAAGTTTTGACCGATCGCCCTAGGCAAGCTTGTATGAAGAAAGGGACCCTATGGGTCATATGGAAATATACGAAAAATCGGCTAAGTCCCAAAATTGGGATGTCTGAACTACACTAAAAAGTTACCACATCAAGCAAGGGAAAGTACCTAGGTGAACCCTAGGAAGAAACACGGACCAAGTCAGATGGCCTAAGTCAAGAGTACAAGTGACCTAGGTAAAGTTGTATGGCGCTGAGGACCCTGAAAAATCGGGTTAGTGTAGTTCAGACAGGGGAGGTTTCAGGGTCGGCTGGACCTCCTTATTTCGGGTTTTGGCCTCCTCAAGAAGACAGACCTAGGCGAACTGCCTAGGGTGAAAGTGCGAAGACCAATCGAATAGTAAGACAAGTTTTGACCGATCGCCCTAGGCAAGCTTGTATGAAGAAAGGGACCCTATGGGTCATATGGAAATATACGAAAAATCGGCTAAGTCCCAAAATTGGGATGTCAGAACTACACTATAAAGTTACCACATTAGCAAGGCAGACTTGTATGAAGAACGGGACCCTGGTGAAAGTAGCAAATATCCCAAACCGAACATGAATATTATACACACAAGAGTACGAACATAAAGGAACACGGACCAAGCGTACCGAGAGAATCGGTACTATAGAACCCTCGTGGTTCTACACAAAGACTTTATGTTAGGGGTTCAAGCCCCATAGTACTCAAACGGTGACAGTAGCAAATATCCCAAATCGAACATGAATATTATACACACAAGAGTACGAACATAAAGGAACACGGACCAAGCGTACCGAGAGAATCGGTACTATAGAGCCCTCGAGGTTCTACACAAAGACTTTATGTTCGGGGTTCACACCCCAAATCGAACGTGGAATTTACTTTCTGATGGTCATGCGGTCGTCCAAAGGGGTCTAGTATCCTGGGATGACAAGCATCACGGGCACAGCTCGTATCAAAACAGTCGAAGAGGCCCGCGAAAGCTTGCTTTCCATGGCTATGCGATGCACAAATTGAGTTTACTCACCGTAGTATAAAACGAACGAACCGAACCTATCCGAGTAGGGATAATGGGCGCAGTAACATACTTCTGTGACCCAGCGAGAGTTGAACGAGGTGACATGAACTGTCAGTGGCTTATATCAGATGGGATACATACATGAGATTGCTTTCAAATCTACACTCGAAAACCTAACCAAGTAAAAGCGAACGTGGGGAGGATTCGAAACTGGTAACGAAATCTTAAGCTGGAAAGAGTCATCACTATGGATACATATTATGCGAAACCAATCAAGTGCTCATTACTGATCCAAAACCGAAGAGCACTAGTGAACACCTTAATCTCACCCTAGTTCACATCCAAGTGATCGACCACGTGTGTGAAGCAAAGACCAATCGAATTCCTCAATGGACCGAACACTATGAACAAATGGCCAAAAACGTTATAACTATCCAAACATACTACTATCTAGCGAAAGTCATCACGATGGAACCATACCATGATCTTTAACCTATAGCGCTCACCATATTCCTACCCAGAGTGCAAGTGAACAGATTGCCCACCCTTACCCAGTTCACAACCACGTGATCGACTAACATACCGAGGTTACCACAAGTCAAAGTTATACGTTTACAAGCGCAAGACCAATCGAAAACCCCGAAAGCAATCTCGACCCAAAATGTATTATCCGTGAGTGTAGTCGAGTCTCGTACTCGTCATCTGTAATCGTCGGATAGAATATCCAGTACACGGTTGTCTTTCCAAATGAAATCTACATACAGAACTCGCTCTTGGCAAATGGGTGGCAATGGCGCAATCAGGAGCGAGTTCCCGTCCGGGTGCCAAGTGATTGGCAAATGTCTGGGGGAAAGCAACCATATGTTGATTTGTCTGTTAGTGTACTGGGTGTTTGAGGTATGTAGTATCCACGCTTGGTTGGGTGTGTCAGAGGACCATGGATGCGTTCACAACCCCAATTGGGGTACATCGGGAATGATTTTGTGGAACCGATGTGCCCGGCACACACTAAGTTTTGTTGCAAGTTAATAGTGTGCCATGTCCGGGGGGGTTGTGATTAAACTCTGGTGAATTGCGTACTGTGGTGATTGGGGTATGAAAGCCCCGCAGTTGCAATGATCGGACGCGCCTAGCGTGTCCTTTAGTTGATGGTAGGGAAATGAAGGCCCTTGTCAGCTCACCTAAGTATTCATGGAAGTTTGGCATAAGGTCGCTGTGGTAGGGGTATGAAGGCCCCGTCAGCGCATGCACAATCGGGCGCACGTGCGCTTAGCGGAGTCGAATGCCGCTCAAGTGCCTGTCCGGTGCATCGGGTGTGTGTGATACGAGGGCAATGAGGTTCGCACGGGGGCTCGCCTCCCGTGTGCTACCGGACTTGACAACATATAGAACGTGGTGTTTGCTCCTCCGGGTGCAATGGGACAATGAACATTCGAACGCAAAGTCGGAATTCTGGTTGATCCTACCAGTAATATACGCTCGTCTCAAAGGTTAAGCCATGCATGTCTAAGTACAAACAGATTTAATGTGAAACCGCATAAGGCTCAGTATAACAGCTATAATTTACGAGATCATCAACCTAGTTACTTGGATAACTGTGGAAAATCTAGAGCTAATACATGCAACATGCCAGGACCCTCGCGGGAACTGGTGCACTTATTAGTCAAACCAATCGCGGGTTCTCCGTGTCATTGAGTTGAAGTCTGGATAATGATGCTGATCGTATGGTCTCGCACCGACGACAGATCTCGCAAATATCTGCCCTATCAACTATGGATGGTAGTATAGAGGACTACCATGGTTGCAACGGGTAACGGGGAATCAGGGTTCGATTCCGGAGAGGGAGCCTGAGAAATGGCTACCACATCCAAGGAAGGCAGCAGGCGCGTAAATTACCCAATCCCGGGACGGGGAGGTAGTGACGAGAAATAACAATATGAAACTCTTTAATGATGTTTCATAATTGGAATGAGTAGAGCATAAATCCTTCTACGAGGATCAAGTGGAGGGCAAGTCTGGTGCCAGCAGCCGCGGTAATTCCAGCTCCACTAGCGTATATTAAAATTGTTGCGGTTAAAACGTTCGAAGTTGATACTTGTCCAACACAGTCCGGCTCCGCCGACCCGGTCAACCCGTGGTCGGTGGGCCAAGTCGGAATCTGGTTGCGACTCAATGGTGTGGTAGGGCACCAAGTCTGTGTCATGGTGTGCCCTTCAACGGGTGCAAGTGTAACATAGAGCTCGACCGCTCACGTTTACCTTGAACAAATTAGAGTGCTTAAAGCAGGGTGCCCAAACGCCCTAGAATAATCTTGCATGGAATAATGGAATACGACCTTGGTCTAATCTTTCATTGGTTTGTACTCAGACCGGAGGTAATGATTAACAGAAGTAGTTGGGGACACTAGTATTACGGCGCGAGAGGTGAAATTCGTAGACCGTCGTAAGACTAACTAAAGCGAAGGCATTTGTCAAGGATGCTTTCTTTAATCAAGAACGAAAGTTAGAGGATCGAAGGCGATTAGATACCGCCCTAGTTCTAACCGTAAACGATGCCAACTAGCAATTGGGAGACGCTACAACCAGGTGCTCTCAGTAGCTTCCGGGAAACCAAAGTCAGGTTCCGGGGGAAGTATGGTTGCAAAGTTGAAACTTAAAGGAATTGACGGAAGGGCACCACAATGAAATGGAGCTTGCGGGCTCGCAGTCATTGCGGGGTCATTCCGGTCAAACGGTGTGACGGCGTGAACGCCTGGAATACTGGCCTCCTCGTGGCGCCACTGGACCCCCTGGAGACAGGGGTGACGAACAGAGATCCGGGTGGGAGGGGTACCCGACCTCCCGTGCACTATCAGGGTGAAACTCTTGAAGGTGTATTTCTATGTTTGCTCGGTGGCCCAACACTGTAGCACTCTTGATCATGACTGGACGGGGTATGGTAGTGCGCCGCAGACGGAACGGGCCTTGTAAGGTGTCTTTAATCCTGGTTTTAGATACCTAGCCCTCTGGTCTGTTTAGCCTCTCCGAGTGAGGGAGGTTAGGATGGACCCTATGTCAGCGGACAGGACCGCGAAGACGTAGGGAGTGTTACGGAAGGGATTCACTCTCCTGGAAGTTTCACGAAAAGTCGCAAAGGTCGAAGTCCAGATGTGCTCTGTCCTCTCCCAGGGCGCAGGACTGAAACCGATGCGCAGGCCGCGAGTGGTCGTCCGGATACGAAGGAGTTGGTGGTGCTTCTCCTGGGGTTGCTGGCGGGCGAGTAGGATGGTCCCGCCAACCATCGAAAGTCATGACCAGCAGCAGAACGGACGACGCTTGCGGCACAGGCGGGCACATTAGTGCAGGCGCGAAAGCGCACAGTAGGAAGGTGACGGAAAGGTCTATGGGGCGACTTGCCATACGTCGATAAGGGATGCACCGGTGAGCGTTGGCACCAAGGTGGTACCTATTCGACAATTGGCTCGTCAAACCGGAAACCGGCCTGTCAAGGGCCTGGCACAAGACCAGCCAGGCCAAAGGAAGCACCAGCGGGTGCAGAACGAGTGAATGCAGGACAGGCTATGGGGAGATTTGGGATTTGTCGGTAAGGGATCCATCGGTAAAGCTCGGCCGGTGATAACTATGCGATAATGATCAAGTCAATCCAGAAACCTGAACTGTCAAGGGCCTGGCACAACATCGGCCAGGCCAAGTGGAGGAGGGCAAGTCCGACAATGACGCGACAAAGGATTGGCTGACGTAGGGCGCCGAGGATACCCGGTCAAGGCAACCAAGTCTTCCATGACTAAGTCAAGTCAGACGTTGGACGACCCCAGGGTGAAGGGAACAAGACCGGATACTTAAGGTTTGTGATGCTTTGGGGAGGGATGCACCGGGGGTTACGCCTGATACCCGCCAATCGCGGTACTGAACCATCGCTGAACAACCTCTAGGACGCCGGTCGAGTTCAGGGCCTTGTACAATCCAAACAGGCCACAGGGGACGGCACGTAGACCGAGCAGGAGCTTGGTTTTGCGGGCCAGCATGAGTAACATCAAGAAGTGTCAGATATCGGAGACCCAGCACGTAGACGAGGCAGGAGCCAAGTTTTGCGGGCTGACGCATCCGCATGATATTTGAACCTTAGTGCAAGTCCCATTTACGGGATTTTAGGAGGTAGTGGTGTCATGTAAGTCAGCTGTCGGATCGATCTTCTGAGCCGCTTAAGTTGCATTGCGCCGAGTCCGTCTCCTTAGGCTTGGGAAATAGCCCCTGGTAGTCAGGGTAGTACCTGTTAGACCTTTGGCGACACGCGCTTTCACCCTTCAGGAGTTAGTTGCGTGCCACATTGTCCGTAAACTGTGATTTTATCCTAGGGACAGATGCCTCTTCCGTCATCGCTTCTACCGTGTAGGTGCACAGCGTGACGGAAGGTGAAAGGCTCAGAGGAGGGAGTAATGTTGGTCATGGTCCCTCGGGGCCAAGGCCAATGTGAACCCTCGTCCAAAAAAAATGAAATGGAGCTTGCGGTTCAATTTGACTCAACACGGGAAAACTTACCAGGTCCGAACTTATGGAGGTGAGACAGATTAATAGCTCTTTCTCAAATTTAAGGGTAGTGGTGCATGGCCGTTCTTAGTTCGTGGATTGATTTGTCTGGTTAATTCCGATAACGAACGTGACTCACATATGCTAACTAGAACGCAGTCAGCGTTAATGCGTCGATGCCGATTGGAACGGGTTAGGACCTTTCGGTGGAGTATGACCTGACACCTTCGCTGTTCGTGTGCGCAAGTGCACTTACGGTACGCTGCTTAGCAGGACAATTTGTGTTTAGCAAAATGAGATCGAGCGATAACAGGTCCGTGATGCCCTTAGATGTTCTGGGCTACACGCGTGCTACAATGTGGGTAGCAGCGTGTCTCCTATTCCGAGAGGAACGGGAAATCACTCAAATACTCACTTAGTAGGGATTATGGATTGCAATGGTCCATATGAACTCGGAACTTCTAGTAAGTGCTGGTCATCAGCCAGCGTTGAATACGTCCCTGCCCTTTGTACACACCGCCCGTCGCTACTACCGATGGATTATTTAGTGAGGTCTTTGGAGATGATCGTTCGCTGGATCCTCGTGAACCGCGTCTGCTTTATCGAAGTTGACCGAACTTGATGATTTAGAGGAAGTAAAAGTCGTAACAAGGTTTCCGTAGGTGAACCTGCGGAAGGATCATTAGTGGCCAAGTGATCCTTCCAGAAGTCCGAACCTGCGGGTTGAGACTTCGGCACAAGTTGCCATATGATAATTGACGAAACACTATAGAAGTCCGAACCTGCGGGTTGAGACTCAGGCACAAGTTGCCATATGAAAGTTGACGAAACACTAACAAGTCCGAACCTGCGGGTTGAGACTTAGGCACACGTTGCCTTATACATGACTTCGAACAAATACACAAGTCCGAACCTGCGGGTTGAGACTTAGGCACAAGTTGCCTTATACATGACTTCGAACAAATACACAAGTCCGAACCTGCGGGTTGAGACTTAGGCACAAGTTGCCATATGAAAGTTGACGAAACACTAACAAGTCCGAACCTGCGGGTTGAGACTTAGGCACACGTTGCCTTATACATGACTTCGAACAAATACACAAGTCCGAACCTGCGGGTTGAGACTTAGGCACAAGTTGCCTTATACATACATTGGCCAAATAAACAGAAGTCCGAACCTGCGGGTTGAGACTTAGGCACAAGTTGCCATATTATATTCGATCAAACACTAAGTAGTCCGAACCTGCGGGTTGAGACTCAAGACCGTAACAAGATGTCACTATACAAGTCCGAACCTAAGGGTTGAGACTTAATGCGATCTAGATACCAAGTTGACATCCAATACCTGTTGAGCAAAACCAAAGATTCCCTGTTCTCGAATGATTACACTATATAACAGGGAATCATGAAGAAATCAAGCAAGCGTGAAACAAAGTCATCACTTGGGCATGCTCGATAGCCAACCACATGACCTTAACCTAAGAGAGCATGCAAACCACATGATACCTATAAACGATTAACCCGCCCTAGTTCAATCGTTCACCAAGTGATGACTTCAGTATGGCTAAGAGAAAAACTTTTAAATGGGAAAAACTCTAAGTCCGAACCTCCGGGTTGAGACTTCCGCGTCGGAGGTGGGCGCACCTCCTATCCGAAAGATGATGAATCAGGGGTGTTCGGTCAGCAATGGTCGGATGCCCCGTCGTAGTCCAACTATGACAATCAAAGTCAAGACCTCCGGGTTGAGACTTTCCGCGAGTACAAGCATAAAGGAACACGGACCAAGCCGTACCGAGAGAATCGGTACTAGAGCCCTCGTGGTTCTACATTGAGAGAGCCCTCGTGGTTCTCATTAGGGGCTTTATGCAAGTCGTACTCAATACTGTGGTGTGAAGTATAAAGTATAGTCTTCGCCTGGTCCACGCTGCTTCGGCGGTCCTGGGTAAGATAGTTCATTCTAGCTTGCCCTATAGTGGAATGAGGACACTTAATGCTTCGTCTTTTAGCGGCGGCTAGACTCCTCCTCACGGGGAACGAGTTGACGCACACAGCGGCGGCTTACGCACTATGGCAATCATGGATGCCTGAAGATTCCGTGAAGTTCTCCCCTGGTCCACGCTGCCTCGGCAGTCCTGGGTAAAATGGAATATTTCCAGCTTGCCCTATAGTGGAAGAGGACTATCCAACAATACAAAGTCAAGACCTCCGGGTTGAGACTTTCCGCGTCGGTGGTGTCGCGCACCGCCTATCCGAAAGATGGTGTAACAGGGGTGTTCGATCAGCAATGGTCGGATGCCCCGTCATAGTCCAACTATGACAACCAAAGTCAAGACCTCCGGGTTGAGACTTTCCGCGTCCGGAGGTACGCGTACCGCCTACCCGAAAGATGGTGTGCTTCTGGGGTATTCGATGAGTCGGATACCCCGTCGTAGTCCAACTATGACAATACAAAGTCAAGACCTCCGGGTTGAGACTTCCGCGTCGGAGGTGCGCGCACCGCCTACCCGAAAGATGATGAATCAGGGGTGTTCGATCAGCAATGGTCGGATGCCCCGTCGTAGTCCAACTATGACAATCAAAGTCAAGACCTCCGGGTTGAGACTTTCCGCGAGTACAAGCATAAAGGAACACGGACCAAGCCGTACCGAGAGAATCGGTACTAGAGCCCTTGTGGTTCTACATTGAGAGAGCCCTCGTGGTTCTCATTAGGGGCTTTATGCAAGTCGTACTCAATACTGTGGTGTGAAGTATAAAGTAGTCCTCGCCTGGTCCACGCTGCTTCGGCGGTCCTGGGTAAGATAGTTAATTCTAGCTTGCCCTATAGTGGAATGAGGACACTTAATGCTTCGTCTTTTAGCGGCGGCTAGACTCCTCCTCACGGGGAACGAGTTGACGCGCACAGCGGCGGCTTACGCACTATGGCAATCATGGATGCCTGAAGATTCCGTGAAGTTCTCCCCTGGTCCACGCTGCCTCGGCAGTCCTGGGTAAAATGGAATATTTCCAGCTTGCCCTATAGTGGAAGAGGACTATCCAACAATACAAAGTCAAGACCTCCGGGTTGAGACTTTCCGCGTCGGAGGTGCGCGCACCGCCTATCCGAAAGATGGTGTAACAGGGGTGTTCGATCAGCAATGGTCGGATGCCCCGTCATAGTCCAACTATGACAACCAAAGTCAAGACCTCCGGGTTGAGACTTTCCGCGTCCGGAGGTACGCGTACCGCCTACCCGAAAGATGGTGTGCTTCTGGGGTATTCGATGAGTCGGATACCCCGTCGTAGTCCAACTATGACAATACAAAGTCAAGACCTCCGGGTTGAGACTTCCGCGTCCGGAGGTACGCGTACCGCCTACCCGAAAGATGGTGTGCTTCTGGGGTATTCGATGAGTCGGATACCCCGTCGTAGTCCAACTATGACAATCAAAGTCAAGACCTCCGGGTTGAGACTTTCTAAGAGTACAAGCATAAAGGAACACGGACCAAGCCGTACCGAGAGAATCGGTACTAGAGCCCTTGTGGTTCTACATTGAGAGAGCCCTCGTGGTTCTCATTAGGGGCTTTATGCAAGAAGTACTCAATACTGTGGTGTGAAGTATAAAGTATAGAGTCCTCCACTGGTCCACGCTGCTCCGGCGGTCCTGGGTAAGATAGTTCATTCTAGCTTGCCCTATGTGGAAGAGGACTCAATACCCTACCTGTTGAGCTTGAAACAAAGTCATCACTTGGGCATGCTCATATTGCCATACACAATTACATTATATTCGAATGAGCATGCAAGCGACCCTATATAGACCGAACCAAAACGATAGATACCGCCGTAGTTCACCCCCACCAAGTGATGACTTCAGTATGGCTAGTGTGTGAAGTATAAAGTATAGTCCTCCCCTGGTCCACACTGCTTCGGCGGTCCTGGGTAAGATAGTTAGTTCTAGCTTGCCCTATGTGGAAGAGGACACAATACTTAATACTTAGAGTACAAGCATAAAGGAACACGGACCAAGCCGTACCGAGAGAATCGGTACTAGAGCCCTCGTGGTTCTACATTGAGAGAGCCCTCGTGGTTCTCATTAGGGGCTTTATGCAAGTCGTACTCAATACTGTGGTGTGAAGTATAAAGTATAGAGTCCTCCACTGGTCCACGCTGCTCCGGCGGTCCTGGGTAAGATAGTTCATTCTAGCTTGCCCTATGTGGAAGAGGACTCAATACCCTACCTGTTGAGCTTGAAACAAAGTCATCACTTGGGCATGCTCATATTGCCATACAATATTCCATTATCTACTAATGAGCATGCAGCTATATGATTATAACCTGTAAACGATTACCCCGCCGTAGTTCAGCGCTTCAACCAAGTGATGACTTCAGTATGGCTAGTGTGTGAAGTATAAAGTATAGTCCTCCCCTGGTCCACACTGCTTCGGCGGTCCTGGGTAAGATAGTTAGTTCTAGCTTGCCCTATGTGGAAGAGGACACCATACTTAATACTGTGGTGTAATGAACAAAGTATAGTCCTCCACTGGTCCACGCTGCTTTGCAGTCCTGGGTAAGATAGTTAATTCTAGCTTGCCCTATGTGGAAGAGGGCATACAAGACAAAGTATAGTTCTCCCCTGGTCCACGCTGCTTCGGCGGTCCTGGGTAAGATAGTTAATTCTAGCTTGCCCTATGTGGAAGAGAGCATACATGAACCAAGAACGAAGGTTATGATCGAGGAATGATTCGACAACTAACCGATGGTATGAAATGTGAAGAATTCAAGCAAGCACACAATCAAGTCATCACTTGGGCATGCTCGATAGCCAACCTCATGACATTAACCTAGTAGAGCATGCAAAAACCAATATATATGTAAACGATGCCCCTCCCTAGTTCAGCGCTTCAACCAAGTGATGACTTCAGAATGGCTAAATCAAATCGGTTCAAAACATACCATCGGTACCCTATTGAAACACACAAGTCGATATCAAACCTCATGATTGTGTAGTCCTCCACTGGTCCACGCCGCTTCGGCCGTCCTGGGTAAAATGGAACATTCCAGCTTGCCCTATGTGGAAGAGGGCACATTACTCAATACTGTGGTGTGAAGTATAAAGTTCAGTTCTCCCCTGGTCCACGCTGCTTCGGCGGTCCTGGGTAAGATAGTTCATTCTAGCTTGCCCTATGTGGAAGAGGACACTTAATACTTCGTCTCTAAGCGGCGGCTTGACTCCTCCCTACGGGGAACGGGTTTACGCGCACAGCGGCGGCTTACGCA
>NW_026525141.1:47500-97500 GCF_943734705.1 Anopheles coustani | reverse complement strand
TAGAAAGATATAATTTCTAAGTCCGGATTAGTGCTGTCAGTGGGGCCGCCGCTAACAGGTCCTGCACGGCCACCGTGGGGCTTGACTTGGCGCTATTCCGGACTTGGGGCGATCACGATGTCCCCGTGCGGGACTTAGAAGATGGAAGAACACAAGTACCCTTATCCCATGACTTGTGAGCGATTGGCATACGTTACCACATGAAGAGAAAAATTGGCTAAGTCCCGGATCCATATTATTTGAAGAGAAAAATCGGCTAAGTCCCGGATCCATATTATATGAAGAGAAAAATCGGCTAAGTCCAGGATCCATATTATATGAAACGAAAAATCGGCTAAGTCCCGGATCCATATTATATGAAGAGAAAAATCGGCTAAGTCCAGGATCCATATATAATAACCTAATAATCGGCTAAGTCCAGGATCCATATATAATAACCTAATAATCGGCTAAGTCCAGGATCCATATATAATAACCTAATAATCGGCTAAGTCCAGGATCCATATAATATGAAGAGAAAAATCGGCTAAGTCCCAGATTGGGTCTGTCAGAAATACACTTCCAAGTTACCACACAAGCAAGCAAGATGGCCTAGTGATGGATCCATATGATATGAAGAGAAAAATCGGCTAAGTCCGAGATTGGGTCTGTCAGAAATACACTTCCAAGTTACCACACAAGCAAGCAAGATGGCCTAGTGATGGATCCATATGATATGAAGAGAAAAATCGGCTAAGTCCAGGATCCATATTATATGAAGAGAAAAATCGGCTAAGTCCCAGATTGGGTCTGTCAGAAATACACTTCCAAGTTACCACACAAGCAAGCAAGATGGCCTAGTGATGGATCCATATGATATGAAGATAAAAATCGGCTAAGTCCCAGATTGGGTCTGTCAGAAATACACTTTCAAGTTACCACACAAGTAAGCAAGATGGCCATATGATAGATCCATATGATATGAAGAGAAAAATCGGCTAAGTCCGAGATTGGGTCTGTCAGAAATACACTTCCAAGTTACCACACAAGCAAGCAAGATGGCCTATTGAAGGATCCATATGATATGAAGAGAAAAATCGGCTAAGTCCCAGATTGGGTCTGTCAGACATACACTATCAAGTTACCACACAAGCAAGCAAGATGGCCATATGATAGATCCATATGATATGAAGAGAAAAATCGGCTCAGTCCCAGATTGGGTCTGTCAGAAATACACTTTCAAGTTACCACACAAGTAAGCAAGATGGCCATATGATAGATCCATATGATATGAAGAGAAAAATCGGCTAAGTCCGAGATTGGGTCTGTCAGAAATACACTTCCAAGTTACCACACAAGCAAGCAAGATGGCCTATTGAAGGATCCATATGATATGAAGAGAAAAATCGGCTAAGTCCCAGATTGGGTCTGTCAGACATACACTATCAAGTTACCACACAAGCAAGCAAGATGGCCTAGTGATGGATCCATATGATATGAAGAGAAAAATCGGCTAAGTCCCAGATTGGGTCTGTCAGAAATACACTTCCAAGTTACCACATGAGCAAGCAAGATGGCCTAGTGATGGATCCATATAATATGCAGAGAAAAATCGGCTAAGTCCCAGATTGGGTCTGTCAGAAATACACTTCCAAGTTACCACATGAGCAAGCAAGTTACCACATGAAGAGAAAGCCGGCAAAGTCTGGGAATGTTACCACATGAACTGGAAAATGGGCAAAAACCTACCTTCACAGGGATCGTGAATAACTAAGGCTGTAGACATCGGATCGACAAGCCAAAGACTGATATGGAAAGGAAATGAGTAGTACTAGCTTTCCTGAGAGTTGCAGAGCTTAGACTGCATATGAACGGAAGTTATTAAGCGTCAAAGTCAGAAAATTTGCCCGAAGGAACACAAGTTCCAACTTAGAGCATGAATACCGCCTAGACGGTAAGAGGTACGGCCAGGCTGAGGAATAAGAAAATGTTGGCCAACATGTTCCCTAACTATCCCCCGAAGACCGCAAAGCAATCCAACATCAACCAAGAAAGTTATAGCCCGATCAAGGAAACACCTACTTTGCACCGATATTGCACCAAATACATGTACCAAGCACCTTCGGTTGCATACCCTGCAGGGGCTTACCATAGTAGGCCATGGAAGACCGATATACCGAACATAATCACTTTCTATCTCCTCGGGTGTTGGAGATAGCGCTTTGCGGTAAAAGAACGAAAGTTAGACCATGTCTTGGTGCATCTTTTTGCCCAAGAACACAAGACCCTATCTACCAAGGCAAGAAAGTTGTGTGGGGACAAAATGTCCAAAAGTGCCCAAAGTGGCACACTTGAACCATATATTCGAGAAAAACACAAGTGTGGGCCCGAGCTAGCAAGTTGAAATGTTCTGACCGTCAGTAGCCCTAGTTGAGGTGCACTTATCATTATATGAGGCCAACGTGCCAGCTAGTCTCTAAAGGGGCGATATGGGTGTTCCAAGGTTTGTACCCAATTGAGGAAAAAACAGGGTAAGGTACGGTGTACCGCGAATAACTCGGGCTATAGATGTCCGATCGATGAGTTTGGCATATGTATGGAAAGGTCTCGACGAGACCTAACTACCCTGAAAGTATGAAGGCAAAGACTTGAATGACCGGGAAGTTATTAAGTGCACAAGTGGTAAAGTTGCACCAAAGTCCATGTTACCCGAAGTGGTACATGAACACCCAATATTCGACCAAAACACAAGTTTAGAGACGAGCTAGCGAGCTACATTGTTCAGACCGTCAGTAGCCCGCATCAAGACACGCATTTAATTATACGGGGCCTAGCCGCTAGCTCGACTCGAAGTCGGTCATATGGTTGGTTGATGGTTTGGACCGACCACGTGGTGTACCAAGGTGAGGTACCTTTCATGAATTAAAACTCTGGCTGTATGGCACTGAGCGACAAGCTAAGGTGTGATTTGGAATAGTCTTGAGTGGGACTATTTAGGAAAAATGCGAACAAAAAATCACAAAGTCCTTGGGCGAAGCTATTAGCGAAACATAGAGCAAATTGGTACCAAAAACTATGGAAATGGGACTTGAGTCAAAAATAACCGCAAGTTGGAGAAGAGATAGCAAGCTTGCGTAGAACAATTATATTTGGTGCATGGTATCACCAACAAAAAAGTATATGGGGCCAAGGTGCTGGCTGGCCTCCAAAGTGGAGATATGGGCGATCCAAAGTTTGTACCCAAGTACGAACAAGTATGGAAAAAACAGGGTAAGGTACCAAGTACCATTAATAACTTCGGCTGTAGATGGCCGAGCGAGGCAAACGGCTCACCGTTGGAAAGGTCTTGGGGAGACCTATCTACCCTGAAAGTTTCATGAGGCTGAGTTGAAAGACCACGGAGATATTAGGTGATGATGGTCCAATTCGGGGACCAAGTCGCAGGAAATGGCGCTTGACCAAAATCACCCTTGGAAGGTGAATACCGGCTTACCGGTAAGAGATAGCGACTTGGCGTAGAATATTCATAAGTTGGGCGTGTAGAGACGCAACTTTTATTATATGGGGCCAACCTGGTCAGGGTGCTCCAAGTCGGTCGTTTGGTTGGTTTATGGTTTGGGCCGACCACGTGGTGTGCCAAGTTGAGGTACCTTTCATGAATTATAACTTGGTCAGTTTGCCACCGAGCGACAAGCTGCGGTGTGTTTTGGAATGGTCTTGAGTGGGACTATCAAGGAAAAATACCAATCGAAAATCAGCTTGTCCATGGCCGAAGCTATTAGTGAAACATATAGCAAAATGGGTCCAAAAACGAATGAAATGGGAATTGGACCAAGAATAACGGTAAGTTGGAGAAGAGATAGCAAGTTGGCGTAGAACAATTATATTTGGTGCATGGCATGACCAACAAAAAAGTATATGGGGCCAAGGTGCTAGCTGGCCTCCAAAGTGGAGATATGGGCGATCCAAAGTTTGTACCCAAGTACGAACAAGTATGGAAAAAACAGGGTAAGGTACCAAGTACCATTAATAACTTCGGCTGTAGATGGCCGAGCGAGGCAAACGGCTCACCGTTGGGAAGGTCTTGGGGAGACCTATCTACCCTGAAAGTTTTATGAGGCTGAGTTGAAAGACCACGGAGATATTAGGTGATGATGGTCCAATTCGGGGACCAAGTCGCAGGAAATGGCACTTGACCAAAATCACCCTTGGAAGGTGAATACCGGCTTACCGGTAAGAGATAGCGACTTAGCGTAGAATATTCATAAGTTGGGCGTGTAGAGACGCAACTTTCATTATATGGGGGCAACCCGGTCAGGGTGCTCCAAGTCGGTCGTTTGGTCGGTATATGGTTTGGGCCGACCACATGGTGTACCAAGTTGAGGTATCTTTCATGAATTATAACTCGGTCAGTTTGCCACCGAGCGACAAGTTGCGGTGTGTTTTGGAATGGTCTTGAGTGGGACTATCAAGCAAAAATACAAACAGAATATCAGCTTGTCCATGGCCGAAGCTATTAGTGAAACATATAGCAAAATGGGTCCGAAAACGAATGAAATGGGACTTGGACCAAGAATAACGGCAAGTTAGAGAAGAGATAGCAAGTTGACGTAGAACATTTATATTTTGTGCATGGTATGACCAACAAAAAAGTATATGGGGCCAAGGTGCTGGCTGGCCTCCAAAGTGGAGATATGGGCGATACAAAGTTTGTACCCAAGTATGGCAAAAACTGGTAGAGGTACCTTTCATGAATTACTGCTCAGGCTGTATGGCACTTAGCGGGACGCTTGGCTCTGGTATGGAATAGTCTTGAGTGGGACTATCAAGGAAAAATACGAACAAAAAATCACCATGTCCACGGACGAAGGTATTAGCGAAACTTAGAGCGAAATTGCGACCAAGTCGCTGGAAATGGCCCTTGGACCAAGTATACCGTCAAGGCGGTACGAGATAGCGAGTTGACGTAGAACATTTATAAGTTTGCCTACAAGAGACAAAAGTTTAGTTATATGGGGCCAACCCGCTCAGGGTTGTCCAAGTCGGTCATATGGCTGATCGAAATTTTCGACCAAGTACTGAGAAAACAGGGTAAGGTACCGTGTACCTCGAATAACTTCGGCTGTAGATGTCCGAGCGAGGCGAACGGCATAGCGTTGGAAAGGTCTTGAGGTGCTCTAGGCACCCTGAAAGTATGAGAAAGCTATCTGGAAAACTTGTGGAGATATTAGAGAAACATAGGGCCCAAAAGATACCAAGTCGCAGGAAATGGGCCCTCCATGAACACCCTAAAATCCCAATTACGGCTAAGTTGCAGGCCAGCTAGCGAAGTGAAATGTTCTAGGCATAACTAGAACACGTTAAGGCGCAACTTTTTGAATAAGAACTTTTTTCGATATCTGGTCCCCAAAGGGGGGATATGGGCGATCCAAGGATTTTTCCAAGTTTCGGTACTTTTTACGGTATCGCTCATAGCTCCGGCTGTAAGCAAGCAAATGACAATATAAGACATGATTTGGAAAGGTATTGAGCAGTACTAACTTACGTTAGAACACAGCGAAGCGCTATCGGTTCATGGCAAGGCCGATATAAGCAGTCAAAGATGAAAAATGTTGATAAAATGAACAAAAATTACCTTGGTACGCGAATAGCGGCCAGGGATGAAGAGGTACGAAGTTGGTGTAGAACAATTATAATTAGGGCTTGGTACGCTCTAAAAGTTTGCCGAAGACCGCAAAGCGCTCAGACCCATAGAAAGTGGCCATTTGGGCCGAACAGTGCGTGCAAAGAGGTGAAAATGCAAAAATTGCACTTTGGGGGGCGATTTGCGGGGGGAAGGAGGGGTCGGAGGGCAAAATGTCCCTTGACCAAAAAGTTTTATCTCGTCGAGATCTACAACATTGCCGAAGACCGCAAAGCGCTAGCTCGCAATCGAAAAATCGAGAATTTGAAAATTTTCTAAGTCTTGGGCTCCCTAAGGAAAAGTTTCAAAAATCACGTTTGTCCCCTATTTTGAAGGGGAAGGAGTCGGTTCCGGGGCATGGTGTCTTCGGCAAAAAGTCTTATCTTTTTGCGTACTTTCGACTAGTTCAATAAAAATTTTTGACCCAAAATTTGTTCGGCGGACCCCTAGGTCGAAAAACCCGAAAAAAGTCGAAAAAAGTCGAAAATGTCGAAAAATGAGAAAACCTCATATTCGGACTCTACACGAGCCCCAGATATTGAAAAGTGAAATCCGCGGTCGATTTGGAACAAAAAATTGACCTAGGCAAAGTTGTATGGAGGTAGGGACCCCTGAGAAAAAAGTTTGGTCCCGAGGCTCCTTGGACCACCAAGTCCCTAGGTCGGACCAAAATCGGAAAAAATCCGACCAAAGTCGAAAGTGTCGAAAATTTTAAAAAACCCCTTTTGGGGCCCTATGGCCTCCCTAGATAATGAAAAGTGAGGTCCGCGGCCGATCCGGAAGAAAAACTTGACCTAGGGAAACTTGTATGACGGTGGGGACCCAAAAAAATTTCGATGAGTGTAGTTTAGACAGGCCGGAAAATGTATCGGTGGTCCGTATCAAGGGACGTCTTTTAGTTCCATGGGGTGGTGGTCGTCGAACAAAGTCGCCTAGGTCGACCACCAGAAAGACCAGTCGTGTTGTAATGGATGTTTTGACCACTTTACTAGGGAAACCTAGTAGGTCGAAGCAAATTTGGGGTTCGAGATGAGTTGGTGAAAGTTGGTCCAACCTAGGTGTGCTTGGTGGAGGTTGACCATGAAAGTAGAGCATGATGGGAATGACCATAACTTTGGTTCTAGATGTCGGATCGGTACACTTGAGGCAGTTTTGGAAAGGTGAAGGCCTGCTCTAGCTATGTTTCCTACCAAGCTGAGCGCCTACTAGTGACCCGGAGGAGGTATTAAGGGTCAAAGGCAAAAAGGGGTACCCTAAAGTGCGTGTGACCAAGAAAATGGGAAAAACGGTATCGCCTATAGCTCAGGCTGTATGGCTCGGATCGGAAAGCTTGGATATGCGTTGGAAAGGTCTTGACGAGCGCTAGCTATGTGTCCTACCAAGCGAAGCGCTAGGTGTTGAGCAAGTCGGTCATATTAGAGGGCAAAGGTGAAAAATGGTGGTTTAGAGGCGAAAATTCACCTTATGATCGAAAATAGCGGGCGAACGATAAGAGCTACGAACACGGCGTAGAACAATCATAAGTACGTTACCACAAGACCTAACTTTGGCCAATATAAAGCGAGAAGATCGGAGGTACCCATCAGGGTGATATGGCTGGTTCAAAGTTGGACCAAAACGAGACTTGAGAAATGGGTTGAAACACGGTATCGCGAATAACTCAGGCTGTATGGAACGGATCGACAAGCTAAGATCAGTGTTGGAAAGGTCGAACCGAGCGCTAACTATAATCCCAAACAACCGAAGCGCTAAGTGTTGAGCAAAACTGAGTTATTAAGCGACAAAGTGGAAAAATAATACCAAAATGGCCAAAAATCACACAAGACCAAGAATACCGAGCATGCGGTAAGAGATAGCGGGTTGACGTAGAATACTTATAAGTTTGCCTCTACGAGACCTAAAAGTCGTCCATAGACAGCGAGAAGATCGGACCACTCTGGAAGGGTGATACGAGTGGTCAAAAATTGGCAAAAATGAAACATGGCTAAAATGGATTTGACTTGTGCACCATGTAGCTCCGGCTGTATGGCATGGATTGTAAAGCTAGGATGTGTTTTGGAAAGGTAACACCCAGCGCTAGATACGACTAGAAGAAAGCAAAGCGCTAACTAGCATGATTTGGAAGTTATTAAGCGACAAAGTCGAAAAATGTTACCAAAATTGAAACTCGAGTACATTGGGCCAAAAAGTACAAGTTGTGAAATTTGGACTTACGAGTAAAATACCGAGCAGGCGGTAAGAGATAGAGACTTGGTGTAGAACAATTATAAGTTCGGCATGTTATAACCTATATTTGGCCCGAACATAATGTCGAGATCGGTGGTACCCAAAAGGGTGGTACAGGTGTTAGATGGTTTTCCCAGAGCATAAGCTCCACATGATATGGAAAACGGGAAACATCATAACTTCGGCTGTATGGCATGGAATGGAACGAACAAGGTATCGATGGAAAGAGAAAAGGTAGCGCTAACTATAATTCCTACCAAGCAAAGCGCTAGCATGTGACCGTTCGGGTGTTATTGTGAGTCAAAGACAGAAATTGTTACCACGAGAGGCGAAAATCCGGCTAAGTCCAAAAATACCGGGCTGGCGGTAAGAGATACGGCTTGGCCGTAGAACATTTATAAGTTGGCCAAGACAAGACCTAAGTTTCGTCCATAGACGACAAGAAGATCGAAGATACCTGAAGGTGAGATATGGGCGTCCCAAAGTGGGCCTTTGAAAAAGTGACAAACTTCCCTTATAACAGCATACACCAAATATCTCTGGCTCTATGGCACCGAATAAGAAGTTAAGCTCAGCGATAGAAAGGTGATAGTCAGCGCTAAATATCATACGAACAGAGTGAAGCGCTAAAGGGAAAGGATCTTGGTGATATAAGGTGACAAAGTCGAGAAAAGTTGCCTCAAAATCATGAAAAATGTGAAAAAATGGCTAAGTCCCGGGTGCCTTAAGGGCAGGTTGATCGAATGTACCGAGCTGGCGGTACGAGATAGAGACTTGGTGTAGAACAATTATATGTTTGGCATGGCAAGACCTACATTTGGTCAATACAAAGTGAGAAGATCAAAGAAACCCGTAAGGGTGATATTGGTGTCCAAAGGTAAAAAGCACTAAGTCTTGGGAAACTTATATGAAGAAAAAGGACCCTGATGGGTCATATAGGATGGATCGAAAAATCGGCTAAGTCCCAAAATGGGGATGTCAGAACTACACTCAAATGTTACCACACCAAGCAAGGCAAACTTATATGAAGCAAAGGACCCTGATGGGTCATATGGTATTGGTCGAAAAATCGGCTAAGTCCCAAAATGGGGATGTCAGAACTACACTCATGTGTTACCACACCAAGCAAGGCAAACTTATATGAAGCAAAGGACCCTGATGGGTCATATGGTATTTTACGAAAAATCGGCTAAGTCCCAAAATGGTGATGTCAGAACTACACTAAAATGTTACCACACCAAGCAAGGCAAACTTATATGAAGGCAAGGACCCTGATGGGTCATATGGTATTTTACGAAAAATCGGCTAAGTCCCAAAATGGTGATGTCAGAACTACACTAAAATGTTACCACACCAAGCAAGGCAAACTTATATGAAGGCAAGGACCCTGATGGGTCATATGGTATGGATCGAAAAATCGGCTAAGTCCCAAAATGGGGATGTCTGAACTACACTCAAATGTTACCACATCAAGCAAGGCAAACTTATATGAAGGAAAGGACCCTGATGGGTCATATGGTATTTTACGAAAAATCGGCTAAGTCCCAAAATGGGGATGTCAGAACTACACTCATGTGTTACCACACCAAGCAAGGCAAACTTTTATGAAGGCAAGGACCCTGATGGGTCATATGGTATTTTACGAAAAATCGGCTAAGTCCCAAAATGAGGATGTCAGAACTACACTCAAATGTTACCACACCAAGCAAGGCAAACTTATATGAAGGAAAGGACCCTGATGGGTCATATGGTATTTTACGAAAAATCGGCTTAGGTGAACCCTAAGAAGAAACACGGACCAAGTCAGATGGCCTAAGTCAAGAGTGCAAGTGACCTAGGCAAAGTTGTATGACGGTGAGGACCCTGAAAAATCTGGTTAGTGTAGTTTAGACAGGGGAGGTTTTTGGGTCGGCTGAACCTCCTTAAAGGCATCTCGGACTTAGTCGAT
The DNA here is from genome assembly GCF_943734705.1 of Anopheles coustani. Taxonomy (NCBI): domain Eukaryota; kingdom Metazoa; phylum Arthropoda; class Insecta; order Diptera; family Culicidae; genus Anopheles; species Anopheles coustani. The sequence continues at coordinate 87,664 of NW_026525141.1, read as the reverse complement.
TTTTCATAAATTCTAAGAAAAACATATGTTAGGATGCTGCGAGATGAATGTGATGCTGCATGAAGATGAATCTTGATCTTCTACTTCTCCCATCTTAATACAGCATCCCTACTTAAAGGCATCTCGGACTTAGTCGATTTTTCATAAATTCTAAGAAAAACATAAGTTTGGATGCTGCGAGATGAATGGGATGCTGCATGGAGATGAATCTTGATGTTCTTTATCTCCCATCTTAATACAGCATCCCTACTTAAAGGCATCTCGGACTTAGTCGATTTTTCATAAATTCTAAGAAAAACATATGTTAGGATACTGCGAGATGAATGGGATGCTGCATGGAGATGAATCTTGATCTTCTTCATCTCCCATCTTAATACAGCATCCCTACTTAAATGCATCTCGGACTTAGTCGATTTTTCATAAATTCTAAGAAAAACATATGTTAGGATGCTGCGAGATGAATGGGATGCTGCATGGAGATGAATCTTGATCTTCTTCATCTCCCATCTTAATACAGCATCCCTACTTAAAGGCATCTCGGACTTAGTCGATTTTTCATAAATTCTAAGAAATTCATATGTTAGGATGCTGGGAGATGAATGGGATGCTGCAAGGAGATGAATCTTGATCTCCTACAACTCCCATCTCAATACAGCATCCCTACTTAAAGCCATCTCGGACTTAGTCGATTTTTCAGAAATTCTAAGAAATTCATATGTAAGGATGCTGGGAGATGAATGGGATGCTGCATGGAGATGAATCTTGATCTCCTACATCTCCCATTTCAATACAGCATCCCTACTTAAAGGCATCTCGGACTTAGTCGATTTTTCATAAATTCATAGAAATTCATATGTTAGGATGCTGGGAGATGAATGGGATGCTGCATGGAGATGAATCTTGATCTTCTTCATCTCCCATCTTAATACAGCATCCCTACTTAAAGGCATCTCGGACTTAGTCGATTTTTCATAAATTCTAAGAAATTCATATGTAAGGATGCTGGGAGATGAATGGGATGCTGCGTGGAGATGAATCTTGATCTCCTACAACTCCCATCTTAATACAGCATCCCTACTTAAAGCCATCTCGGACTTAGTCGATTTTTCAGAAATTCTAAGAAATTCATATGTTAGGATGCTGGGAGATGAATGGGATGCTGCAAGGAGATGAATCTTGATCTCCTACATCTCCCATCTCAATACAGCATCCCTACTTAAAGGCATCTCGGACTTAGTCGATTTTTCATAAATTCATAGAAATTCATATGTTAGGATGCTGGGAGATGAATGGGATGCTGCATGGAGATGAATCTTGATCTTCTTCATCTCCCATCTTAATACAGCATCCCTACTTAGAGACATCTCGGACTTAGTCGATTTTTCATAAATTCATAGAAATTCATATGTTAGGATGCTGGGAGATGAATGGGATGCTGCATGGAGATGAATCTTGATCTTCTTCATCTCCCATCTTAATACAGCATCCCTACTTAAAGGCATCTCGGACTAAGTCGATTTTTCATAAATTCTAAGAAATTCATATGTTAGGATGCTGCGAGATGAATGGGATGCTGCATTGAGATGAATCTTGATCTTCTTCATCTCCCATCTTAATACAGCATCCCTACTTAAAGGCATCTCGGACTTAGTCGATTTTTCATAAATTCTAAGAAAAACATATGTTAGGATGCTGCGAGATGAATGGGATGCTGCATGGAGATGAATCTTGATCTTCTACATCTCCCATCTTAATACAGCATCCCTACTTAAATGCATCTCGGACTTAGTCGATTTTTCATAAATTCTAAGAAAAACATATGTTAGGATGCTGCGAGATGAATGGGGCGCTGCATGGAGATGAATCTTGATCTTCTCTATCTCCCATCTCAATACAGCATCCCTACTTAAAGGCATCTCGGACTTAGTCGATTTTTCATAAATTCTAAGAAAAACATATGTTAGGATGCTGCGAGATGAATGATATGCTGCATGGAGATGAATCTTGATCTTCTTCATCTCCCATCTTAATACAGCATCCCTACTTGACGACATCTCGGACTAAGTCGATTTTTCATAAATTCTAAGAAAAACATATGTAAGGATGCTGCGAGATGAATGGGATGCTGCATGGAGATGAATCTTGATCTTCTTCATCTCCCATCTCAATACAGCATCCCTACTTGAAGGCATCTCGGACTTAGTCGATTTTTCATAAATTCTAAGAAAAACATATGTTAGGATGCTGCGAGATGAATGATATGCTGCAAGGAGATGAATCTTGATCTTCTTCATCTCCCATTTAATACAGCATCCCTACTTAAATGCATCTCGGACTTAGTCGATTTTTCATAAATTCTAAGAAAAACATATGTTAGGATGCTGCGAGATGAATGGGGCGCTGCATGGAGATGAATCTTGATCTTCTCTATCTCCCATCTCAATACAGCATCCCTACTTAAAGGCATCTCGGACTTAGTCGATTTTTCATAAATTCTAAGAAAAACATATGTTAGAATGCTGCGAGATGAATGATATGCTGCATGGAGATGAATCTTGATCTTCTTCATCTCCCATCTTAATACAGCATCCCTACTTGACGACATCTCGGACTAAGTCGATTTTTCATAAATTCTAAGAAAAACATATGTAAGGATGCTGCGAGATGAATGGGATGCTGCATGGAGATGAATCTTGATCTTCTTCATCTCCCATCTTAATGCAGCATCCCTACTTAAAGGCATCTCGGACTTAGTCGATTTTTCATAAATTCTAAGAAAAACATATGTTAGGATGCTTCGAGATGAATGATATGCTGCAAGGAGATGAATCTTGATCTTCTTCATCTCCCATCTTAATACAGCATCCCTACTTAAAGGCATCTCTGACTTAGTCTATTTTTCATAAATTCTAAGAAAAACATATGTTAGGATGCTGCGAGATGAATGGGATGCTGCATGGAGATGAATCTTGATCTTCTACATCTCCCATCTTAATACAGCATCCCTTCTTAAAGGCATCTCGGACTTAGTCGATTTTTCATAAATTCATAGAAATTCATATGTTAGGACGCTGGGAGATGAATGGGATGCTGCATGGAGATGAATCTTGATCTTCTACATCTCCCATCTTAATACAGCATCCCTTCTTAAAGGCATCTCGGACTTAGTCGATTTTTCATAAATTCTACGAAAAACATATGTTAGGATGCTGCGAGATGAATGGGATGCTGCATGGAGATGAATCTTGATCTTCTTCATCTCCCATCTTAATACAGCATCCCTAATTAAAGGCATCTCGGACTTAGTCGATTTTTCATAAATTCCAAGAAAAACATATGTTAGGATGCTGCGAGATGAATGGGATGCTGCATGGAGATGAATCTTGATCTTCTTCATCTCCCATCTTAATACAGCATCCCTACTTAAAGGCATCTCGGACTTAGTCGATTTTTCATAAATTCTTAGAAATTCATATGTAAGGATGCTGCGAGATGAATGGGATGCTGCATGGAGATGAATCTTGATCTTCTTCATCCCCCATCTCAATACAGCATCCCTGCTTAAAGGCATCTCGGACTTAGTCGATTTTTCATAAATTCTAAGAAAAACATATGTTAGGATGCTGCGAGATGAATGGGATGCTGCATGGAGATGAATCTCGATCTTCTATATCTCCCATCTTAATACAGCATCCCTACTTAAAGGCATCTCGGACTTAGTCGATTTTCCATAAATTCTAAGAAAAACATATGTTAGGATGCTGGGAGATGAATGAGATGCTGCATGGAGATGAATCTTGATCTTCTTCATCTCCCATCTTAATACAGCATCCCTACTTAAAGGCATCTCGGACTTAGTCGATTTTTCATAAATTCTTAGAAATTCATATGTAAGGATGCTGCGAGATGAATGGGATGCTGCATGGAGATGAATCTTGATCTTCTTCATCTCCCATCTCAATACAGCATCCCTGCTTAAAGGCATCTCGGACTAAGTCGATTTTTCATAAATTCTAAGAAAAACATATGTTAGGATGCTGCGAGATGAATGGGATGCTGCATGGAGATGAATCTCGATCTTCTTCATCTCCCATCTTAATACAGCATCCCTACTTAAAGGCATCTCGGACTTAGTCGATTTTTAATAAATTCTAAGAAAAACATATGTTAGGATGCTGCGAGATGAATAGGATGCTGCATGGAGATGAATCTTGATCTTCTTCATCTGCCATCTTAATACAGCATCCCTACTTAAAGGCATCTCGGACTTAGTCGATTTTTCATAAATTCTAAGAAAAACATATGTAAGGATGCTGGGAGATGAATGATATGCTGCATGGAGATGAATCTTGATCTTCTACATCTCCCATCTCAATACAGCATCCCTACTTAAAGGCATCTCGGACTTAGTCGATTTTTCATAAATTCATAGAAATTCATATGTTAGGATGCTGGGAGATGAATGGGATGCTGCATGGAGATGAATCTTGATCTTCTACATCTCCCATCTTAATACAGCATCCCTTCTTAAAGGCATCTCGGACTTAGTCGATTTTTCATAAATTCTACGAAAAACATATGTTAGGATGCTGCGAGATGAATGGGATGCTGCATGGAGATGAATCTTGATCTTCTTCATCTCCCATCTTAATACAGCATCCCTACTTAAAGGCATCTCGGACTTAGTCGATTTTTCATAAATTCTAAGAAATTCACATGTAAGGATGCTGCGAGATGAATGGGATGCTGCATGGAGATGAATCTTGATCTTCTTCATCTCCCATCTCAATACAGCATCCCTGCTTAAAGGCATCTCGGACTTAGTCGATTTTTCATAAATTCTAAGAAAAACATATGTTAGGATGCTGCGAGATGAATGGGATGCTGCATGGAGATGAATCTCGATCTTCTATATCTCCCATCTTAATACAGCATCCCTACGTAAAGGCATCTCGGACTTAGTCGATTTTTCATAAATTCTAAGAAAAACATATGTTAGGATGCTGCGAGATGAATGGGATGCTGTATGGAGAAGAATCTTGATCTTCTTCATCTCCCATCTTAAACCAGCATCCCTACTTAAAGGCATCTCGGACTTAGTCGATTTTTCATAAATTCTAAGAAAAACATATGTAAGGATGCTGGGAGATGAATGGGATGCTGCATGGAGATGAATCTTGATCTTCTTCATCTCCCATCTTAATACAGCATCCCTACTTAAAGGCATCTCGGACTTAGTCGATTTTTCATAAATTCATAGAAATTCATATGTTAGGATGCTGGGAGATGAATGGGATGCTGCATGGAGATGAATCTTGATCTTCTACATCTCCCATCTTAATACAGCATCCCTTCTTAAACGCATCTCGGACTTAGTCGATTTTTGATAAATTCTAAGAAATTCATATGTTAGGATGCTGCGAGATGAATGGGATGCTGCATGGAGATGAATCTTGATCTTCTTTATCTCCCATCTCAATACAGCATCCCTACTTGAAGGCATCTCGGACTTAGTCGATTTTTCATAAATTCTAAGAAATTCATATGTTAGGATGCTGCGAGATGAATGGGATGCTGCATGGAGATGAATCTTGATCTTCTTCATCTCCCATCTCAATACAGCATCCCTACTTAAAGGCATCTCGGACTTAGTTGATTTTTCATAAATTCTAAGAAAAACATATGTTAGGATGCTGCGAGATGAATGGGATGCTGCATGGAGATGAATCTTGATCTTCTTTATCTCCCATCTCAATACAGCATCCCTACTTGAAGGCATCTCGGACTTAGTCGATTTTTCATAAATTCTAAGAAAAACATATGTTAGGATGCTGCGAGATGAATGGGATGCTGCATGGAGATGAATCTTGATCTTCTTCATCTCCCATCTTAATACAGCATCCCTACTTAAAGGCATCGCGGACTTATCGATTTTTCATAAATTCTAAGAAAAACCATATGTTAGGATGCTGCGAGATGAATGGGATGCTGCATGGAGATGAATCATGATCTTCTTCATCTCCCATTTTAATACAGCATCCCTACTTATAGGCATCTCGGACTAAGTCGATTTTTCATAAATTCTAAGAAATTCATATGTTAGGATGCTGCGAGATGAATAGGATGCTGCATGGAGATGAATCTTGATCTTCTTCATCTCCCATCTTAATACAGCATCCCTAATTAAAGGCATCTCGGACTAAGTCGATTTTTCATAAATTCTAAGAAATTCATATGTTAGGATGCTGCGAGATGAATAGGATGCTGCATGGAGATGAATCTTGATCTTCATCATCTCCCATCTTAATACAGCATCCCTACTTAAAGGCATCTCGGACTTAGTCGATTTTTCATAAATTCTGAGAAATTGATATGTTAGGATGCTGCGAGATGAATGGGATGCTGCATGGAGATGCATCTTGATCTTCTACATCTCCCATCTTAATACAGCATCCCTACTTAAATGCATCTCTGACTTAGTCTATTTTTCATAAATTCTAAGAAAAACATATGTTAGGATGCTGCGAGATGAATGGGATGCTGCATGGAGATGAATCTTGATCTTCTTCATCTCCCATCTTAATACAGCATTCCTACTTACAGGCATCTCGGACTTAGTCGAATTTTCATAAAATCTAAGAAAAACATATGTTAGGATGCTGCGAGATGAATGGGATGCTGCATGGAGATGAATCTTGATCTCCTACATCTCCCATCCCAATACAGCATCCCTACTTAAAGGCATCTCTGACTTAGTCTATTTTTCATAAATTCTAAGAAAAACATATGTTAGGATGCTGCGAGATGAATGGGATGCTGCATGGAGATGAATCTTGATCTTCTACATCTCCCATCTTAATACAGCATCCCTACTTAAATGCATCTCGGACTTAGTCGATTTTTCATAAATTCTAAGAAAAACATATGTTAGGATGCTGCGAGATGAATTAGGCGCTGCATGGAGATGAATCTTGATCTTCTCTATCTCCCATCTCAATACAGCATCCCTACTTAAAGGCATCTCGGACTTAGTCGATTTTTCATAAATTCTAAGAAAAACATATGTTAGGATGCTGCGAGATGAATGATATGCTGCATGGAGATGAATCTTGATCTTCTTCATCTCCCATCTTAATACAGCATCCCTACTTGACGACATCTCGGACTAAGTCGATTTTTCATAAATTCTAAGAAAAACATATGTAAGGATGCTGCGAGATGAATGGGATGCTGCATGGAGATGAATCTTGATCTTCTTCATCTCCCATCTCAATACAGCATCCCTGCTTAAAGGCATCTCGGACTTAGTCGATTTTTCATAAATTCATAGAAATTCATATGTAAGGATGCTGCGAGATGAATGATATGCTGCATGGAGATGAATCTTGATCTTCTTCATCTCCCATCTTAATACAGCATCCCTACTTAAAGGCATCTCTGACTTAGTCTATTTTTCATAAATTCTAAGAAAAACATATGTTAGGATGCTGCGAGATGAATGGGATGCTGCATGGAGATGAATCTTGATCTTCTACATCTCCCATCTTAATACAGCATCCCTTCTTAAAGGCATCTCGGACTTAGTCGATTTTTCATAAATTCATAGAAATTCATATGTTAGGACGCTGGGAGATGAATGGGATGCTGCATGGAGATGAATCTTGATCTTCTACATCTCCCATCTTAATACAGCATCCCTTCTTAAAGGCATCTCGGACTTAGTCGATTTTTCATAAATTCTACGAAAAACATATGTTAGGATGCTGCGAGATGAATGGGATGCTGCATGGAGATGAATCTTGATCTTCTTCATCTCCCATCTTAATACAGCATCCCTAATTAAAGGCATCTCGGACTTAGTCGATTTTTCATAAATTCCAAGAAAAACATATGTTAGGATGCTGCGAGATGAATGGGATGCTGCATGGAGATGAATCTTGATCTTCTTCATCTCCCATCTTAATACAGCATCCCTACTTAAAGGCATCTCGGACTTAGTCGATTTTTCATAAATTCTTAGAAATTCATACGTAAGGATGCTGCGAGATGAATGGGATGCTGCATGGAGATGAATCTTGATCTTCTTCATCTCCCAACTCAATACAGCATCCCTGCTTAAAGGCATCTCGGACTTAGTCGATTTTTCATAAATTCTAAGAAAAACATATGTTAGGATGCTGCGAGATGAATGGGATGCTGCATGGAGATGAATCTTGATCTTCTTCATCTCCCATCTTAATACAGCATTCCTACTTACAGGCATCTCGGACTTAGTCGAATTTTCATAAAATCTAAGAAAAACATATGTTAGGATGCTGCGAGATGAATGGGATGCTGCATGGAGATGAATCTTGATCTCCTACATCTCCCATCCCAATACAGCATCCCTACTTAAAGGCATCTCTGACTTAGTCTATTTTTCATAAATTCTAAGAAAAACATATGTTAGGATGCTGCGAGATGAATGGGATGCTGCATGGAGATGAATCTTGATCTTCTACATCTCCCATCTTAATACAGCATCCCTACTTAAATGCATCTCGGACTTAGTCGATTTTTCATAAATTCTAAGAAAAACATATGTTAGGATGCTGCGAGATGAATGGGGCGCTGCATGGAGATGAATCTTGATCTTCTCTATCTCCCATCTCAATACAGCATCCCTACTTAAAGGCATATCGGACTTAGTCGATTTTTCATAAATTCTAAGAAAAACATATGTTAGGATGCTGCGAGATGAATGATATGCTGCATGGAGATGAATCTTGATCTTCTTCATCTCCCATCTTAATACAGCATCCCTACTTGACGACATCTCGGACTAAGTCGATTTTTCATAAATTCTAAGAAAAACATATGTAAGGATGCTGCGAGATGAATGGGATGCTGCATGGAGATGAATCTTGATCTTCTTCATCTCCCATCTCAATACAGCATCCCTACTTGAAGGCATCTCGGACTTAGTCGATTTTTCATAAATTCTAAGAAAAACATATGTTAGGATGCTGCGAGATGAATGATATGCTGCAAGGAGATGAATCTTGATCTTCTTCATCTCCCATCTTAATACAGCATCCCTACTTAAAGGCATCTCTGACTTAGTCTATTTTTCATAAATTCTAAGAAAAACATATGTTAGGATGCTGCGAGATGAATGGGATGCTGCATGGAGATGAATCTTGATCTTCTACATCTCCCATCTTAATACAGCATCCCTTCTTAAAGGCATCTCGGACTTAGTCGATTTTTCATAAATTCTAAGAAAAACATATGTTAGGATGCTGCGAGATGAATGATATGCTGCATGGAGATGAATCTTGATCTTCTTCATCTCCCATCTTAATACAGCATCCCTACTTGACGACATCTCGGACTAAGTCGATTTTTCATAAATTCTAAGAAAAACATATGTAAGGATGCTGCGAGATGAATGGGATGCTGCATGGAGATGAATCTTGATCTTCTTCATCTCCCAACTCAATACAGCATCCCTGCTTAAAGGCATCTCGGACTTAGTCGATTTTTCATAAATTCTAAGAAAAACATATGTTAGGATGCTGCGAGATGAATGGGATGCTGCATGGAGATGAATCTTGATCTTCTTCATCTCCCATCTTAATACAGCATTCCTACTTACAGGCATCTCGGACTTAGTCGAATTTTCATAAATTCTAAGAAAAACATATGTTAGGATGCTGCGAGATGAATGGGATGCTGCATGGAGATGAATCTTGATCTCCTACATCTCCCATCCCAATACAGCATCCCTACTTAAAGGCATCTCTGACTTAGTCTATTTTTCATAAATTCTAAGAAAAACATATGTTAGGATGCTGCGAGATGAATGGGATGCTGCATGGAGATGAATCTTGATCTTCTACATCTCCCATCTTAATACAGCATCCCTACTTAAATGCATCTCGGACTTAGTCGATTTTTCATAAATTCTAAGAAAAACATATGTTAGGATGCTGCGAGATGAATGGGGCGCTGCATGGAGATGAATCTTGATCTTCTCTATCTCCCATCTCAATACAGCATCCCTACTTAAAGGCATCTCGGACTTAGTCGATTTTTCATAAATTCTAAGAAAAACATATGTTAGGATGCTGCGAGATGAATAATATGCTGCATGGAGATGAATCTTGATCTTCTTCATCTCCCATCTTAATACAGCATCCCTACTTGACGACATCTCGGACTAAGTCGATTTTTCATAAATTCTAAGAAAAACATATGTAAGGATGCTGCGAGATGAATGGGATGCTGCATGGAGATGAATCTTGATCTTCTTCATCTCCCATCTCAATACAGCATCCCTACTTGAAGGCATCTCGGACTTAGTCGATTTTTCATAAATTCTAAGAAAAACATATGTTAGGATGCTGCGAGATGAATGATATGCTGCAAGGAGATGAATCTTGATCTTCTTCATCTCCCATCTTAATACAGCATCCCTACTTAAATGCATCTCGGACTTAGTCGATTTTTCATAAATTCTAAGAAAAACATATGTTAGGATGCTGCGAGATGAATGGGGCGCTGCATGGAGATGAATCTTGATCTTCTCTATCTCCCATCTCAATACAGCATCCCTACTTAAAGGCATCTCGGACTTAGTCGATTTTTCATAAATTCTAAGAAAAACATATGTTAGGATGCTGCGAGATGAATGATATGCTGCATGGAGATGAATCTTGATCTTCTTCATCTCCCATCTTAATACAGCATCCCTACTTGACGACATCTCGGACTAAGTCGATTTTTCATAAATTCTAAGAAAAACATATGTAAGGATGCTGCGAGATGAATGGGATGCTGCATGGAGATGAATCTTGATCTTCTTCATCTCCCATCTTAATGCAGCATCCCTACTTAAAGGCATCTCGGACTTAGTCGATTTTTCATAAATTCTAAGAAAAACATATGTTAGGATGCTGCGAGATGAATGATATGCTGCAAGGAGATGAATCTTGATCTTCTTCATCTCCCATCTTAATACAGCATCCCTACTTAAAGGCATCTCTGACTTAGTCTATTTTTCATAAATTCTAAGAAAAACATATGTTAGGATGCTGCGAGATGAATGGGATGCTGCATGGAGATGAATCTTGATCTTCTACATCTCCCATCTTAATACAGCATCCCTTCTTAAAGGCATCTCGGACTTAGTCGATTTTTCATAAATTCATAGAAATTCATATGTTAGGACGCTGGGAGATGAATGGGATGCTGCATGGAGATGAATCTTGATCTTCTACATCTCCCATCTTAATACAGCATCCCTTCTTAAAGGCATCTCGGACTTAGTCGATTTTTCATAAATTCTACGAAAAACATATGTTAGGATGCTGCGAGATGAATGGGATGCTGCATGGAGATGAATCTTGATCTTCTTCATCTCCCATCTTAATACAGCATCCCTAATTAAAGGCATCTCGGACTTAGTCGATTTTTCATAAATTCCAAGAAAAACATATGTTAGGATGCTGCGAGATGAATGGGATGCTGCATGGAGATGAATCTTGATCTTCTTCATCTCCCATCTTAATACAGCATCCCTACTTAAAGGCATCTCGGACTTAGTCGATTTTTCATAAATTCTTAGAAATTCATATGTAAGGATGCTGCGAGATGAATGGGATGCTGCATGGAGATGAATCTTGATCTTCTTCATCCCCCATCTCAATACAGCATCCCTGCTTAAAGGCATCTCGGACTTAGTCGATTTTTCATAAATTCTAAGAAAAACATATGTTAGGATGCTGCGAGATGAATGGGATGCTGCATGGAGATGAATCTCGATCTTCTATATCTCCCATCTTAATACAGCATCCCTACTTAAAGGCATCTCGGACTTAGTCGATTTTCCATAAATTCTAAGAAAAACATATGTTAGGATGCTGGGAGATGAATGAGATGCTGCATGGAGATGAATCTTGATCTTCTTCATCTCCCATCTTAATACAGCATCCCTACTTAAAGGCATCTCGGACTTAGTCGATTTTTCATAAATTCTTAGAAATTCATATGTAAGGATGCTGCGAGATGAATGGGATGCTGCATGGAGATGAATCTTGATCTTCTTCATCTCCCATCTCAATACAGCATCCCTGCTTAAAGGCATCTCGGACTAAGTCGATTTTTCATAAATTCTAAGAAAAACATATGTTAGGATGCTGCGAGATGAATGGGATGCTGCATGGAGATGAATCTCGATCTTCTTCATCTCCCATCTTAATACAGCATCCCTACTTAAAGGCATCTCGGACTTAGTCGATTTTTAATAAATTCTAAGAAAAACATATGTTAGGATGCTGCGAGATGAATAGGATGCTGCATGGAGATGAATCTTGATCTTCTTCATCTGCCATCTTAATACAGCATCCCTACTTAAAGGCATCTCGGACTTTGTCGATTTTTCATAAATTCTAAGAAAAACATATGTTAGGATGCTGCGAGATGAATGGGATGCTGCATGGAGATAAATCTTGATCTTCTTCATCTCCCATCTCAATACAGCATCCCTACTTAAAGGCATCTCGGACTTAGTCGATTTTTCATAAATTCTAAGAAAAACATATGTAAGGATGCTGGGAGATGAATGATATGCTGCATGGAGATGAATCTTGATCTTCTACATCTCCCATCTCAATACAGCATCCCTACTTAAAGGCATCTCGGACTTAGTCGATTTTTCATAAATTCATAGAAATTCATATGTTAGGATGCTGGGAGATGAATGGGATGCTGCATGGAGATGAATCTTGATCTTCTACATCTCCCATCTTAATACAGCATCCCTTCTTAAAGGCATCTCGGACTTAGTCGATTTTTCATAAATTCTTAGAAATTCATATGTAAGGATGCTGCGAGATGAATGGGATGCTGCATGGAGATGAATCTTGATCTTCTTCATCTCCCATCTCAATACAGCATCCCTGCTTAAAGGCATCTCGGACTAAGTCGATTTTTCATAAATTCTAAGAAAAACATATGTTAGGATGCTGCGAGATGAATGGGATGCTGCATGGAGATGAATCTCGATCTTCTTCATCTCCCATCTTAATACAGCATCCCTACTTAAAGGCATCTCGGACTTAGTCGATTTTTAATAAATTCTAAGAAAAACATATGTTAGGATGCTGCGAGATGAATAGGATGCTGCATGGAGATGAATCTTGATCTTCTTCATCTGCCATCTTAATACAGCATCCCTACTTAAAGGCATCTCGGACTTAGTCGATTTTTCATAAATTCTAAGAAAAACATATGTAAGGATGCTGGGAGATGAATGATATGCTGCATGGAGATGAATCTTGATCTTCTACATCTCCCATCTCAATACAGCATCCCTACTTAAAGGCATCTCGGACTTAGTCGATTTTTCATAAATTCATAGAAATTCATATGTTAGGATGCTGGGAGATGAATGGGATGCTGCATGGAGATGAATCTTGATCTTCTACATCTCCCATCTTAATACAGCATCCCTTCTTAAAGGCATCTCGGACTTAGTCGATTTTTCATAAATTCTACGAAAAACATATGTTAGGATGCTGCGAGATGAATGGGATGCTGCATGGAGATGAATCTTGATCTTCTTCATCTCCCATCTTAATACAGCATCCCTACTTAAAGGCATCTCGGACTTAGTCGATTTTTCATAAATTCTAAGAAATTCACATGTAAGGATGCTGCGAGATGAATGGGATGCTGCATGGAGATGAATCTTGATCTTCTTCATCTCCCATCTCAATACAGCATCCCTGCTTAAAGGCATCTCGGACTTAGTCGATTTTTCATAAATTCTAAGAAAAACATATGTTAGGATGCTGCGAGATGAATGGGATGCTGCATGGAGATGAATCTCGATCTTCTATATCTCCCATCTTAATACAGCATCCCTACGTAAAGGCATCTCGGACTTAGTCGATTTTTCATAAATTCTAAGAAAAACATATGTTAGGATGCTGCGAGATGAATGGGATGCTGTATGGAGAAGAATCTTGATCTTCTTCATCTCCCATCTTAAACCAGCATCCCTACTTAAAGGCATCTCGGACTTAGTCGATTTTTCATAAATTCTAAGAAAAACATATGTAAGGATGCTGGGAGATGAATGGGATGCTGCATGGAGATGAATCTTGATCTTCTTCATCTCCCATCTTAATACAGCATCCCTACTTAAAGGCATCTCGGACTTAGTCGATTTTTCATAAATTCATAGAAATTCATATGTTAGGATGCTGGGAGATGAATGGGATGCTGCATGGAGATGAATCTTGATCTTCTACATCTCCCATCTTAATACAGCATCCCTTCTTAAACGCATCTCGGACTTAGTCGATTTTTGATAAATTCTAAGAAATTCATATGTTAGGATGCTGCGAGATGAATGGGATGCTGCATGGAGATGAATCTTGATCTTCTTTATCTCCCATCTCAATACAGCATCCCTACTTGAAGGCATCTCGGACTTAGTCGATTTTTCATAAATTCTAAGAAATTCATATGTTAGGATGCTGCGAGATGAATGGGATGCTGCATGGAGATGAATCTTGATCTTCTTCATCTCCCATCTCAATACAGCATCCCTACTTAAAGGCATCTCGGACTTAGTTGATTTTTCATAAATTCTAAGAAAAACATATGTTAGGATGCTGCGAGATGAATGGGATGCTGCATGGAGATGAATCTTGATCTTCTTTATCTCCCATCTCAATACAGCATCCCTACTTGAAGGCATCTCGGACTTAGTCGATTTTTCATAAATTCTAAGAAAAACATATGTTAGGATGCTGCGAGATGAATGGGATGCTGCATGGAGATGAATCTTGATCTTCTTCATCTCCCATCTTAATACAGCATCCCTACTTAAAGGCATCGCGGACTTATCGATTTTTCATAAATTCTAAGAAAAACCATATGTTAGGATGCTGCGAGATGAATGGGATGCTGCATGGAGATGAATCATGATCTTCTTCATCTCCCATTTTAATACAGCATCCCTACTTATAGGCATCTCGGACTAAGTCGATTTTTCATAAATTCTAAGAAATTCATATGTTAGGATGCTGCGAGATGAATAGGATGCTGCATGGAGATGAATCTTGATCTTCTTCATCTCCCATCTTAATACAGCATCCCTAATTAAAGGCATCTCGGACTAAGTCGATTTTTCATAAATTCTAAGAAATTCATATGTTAGGATGCTGCGAGATGAATAGGATGCTGCATGGAGATGAATCTTGATCTTCATCATCTCCCATCTTAATACAGCATCCCTACTTAAAGGCATCTCGGACTTAGTCGATTTTTCATAAATTCTGAGAAATTGATATGTTAGGATGCTGCGAGATGAATGGGATGCTGCATGGAGATGCATCTTGATCTTCTACATCTCCCATCTTAATACAGCATCCCTACTTAAATGCATCTCTGACTTAGTCTATTTTTCATAAATTCTAAGAAAAACATATGTTAGGATGCTGCGAGATGAATGGGATGCTGCATGGAGATGAATCTTGATCTTCTTCATCTCCCATCTTAATACAGCATTCCTACTTACAGGCATCTCGGACTTAGTCGAATTTTCATAAAATCTAAGAAAAACATATGTTAGGATGCTGCGAGATGAATGGGATGCTGCATGGAGATGAATCTTGATCTCCTACATCTCCCATCCCAATACAGCATCCCTACTTAAAGGCATCTCTGACTTAGTCTATTTTTCATAAATTCTAAGAAAAACATATGTTAGGATGCTGCGAGATGAATGGGATGCTGCATGGAGATGAATCTTGATCTTCTACATCTCCCATCTTAATACAGCATCCCTACTTAAATGCATCTCGGACTTAGTCGATTTTTCATAAATTCTAAGAAAAACATATGTTAGGATGCTGCGAGATGAATTAGGCGCTGCATGGAGATGAATCTTGATCTTCTCTATCTCCCATCTCAATACAGCATCCCTACTTAAAGGCATCTCGGACTTAGTCGATTTTTCATAAATTCTAAGAAAAACATATGTTAGGATGCTGCGAGATGAATGATATGCTGCATGGAGATGAATCTTGATCTTCTTCATCTCCCATCTTAATACAGCATCCCTACTTGACGACATCTCGGACTAAGTCGATTTTTCATAAATTCTAAGAAAAACATATGTAAGGATGCTGCGAGATGAATGGGATGCTGCATGGAGATGAATCTTGATCTTCTTCATCTCCCATCTCAATACAGCATCCCTGCTTAAAGGCATCTCGGACTTAGTCGATTTTTCATAAATTCATAGAAATTCATATGTAAGGATGCTGCGAGATGAATGATATGCTGCATGGAGATGAATCTTGATCTTCTTCATCTCCCATCTTAATACAGCATCCCTACTTAAAGGCATCTCTGACTTAGTCTATTTTTCATAAATTCTAAGAAAAACATATGTTAGGATGCTGCGAGATGAATGGGATGCTGCATGGAGATGAATCTTGATCTTCTACATCTCCCATCTTAATACAGCATCCCTTCTTAAAGGCATCTCGGACTTAGTCGATTTTTCATAAATTCATAGAAATTCATATGTTAGGACGCTGGGAGATGAATGGGATGCTGCATGGAGATGAATCTTGATCTTCTACATCTCCCATCTTAATACAGCATCCCTTCTTAAAGGCATCTCGGACTTAGTCGATTTTTCATAAATTCTACGAAAAACATATGTTAGGATGCTGCGAGATGAATGGGATGCTGCATGGAGATGAATCTTGATCTTCTTCATCTCCCATCTTAATACAGCATCCCTAATTAAAGGCATCTCGGACTTAGTCGATTCTTCATAAATTCCAAGAAAAACATATGTTAGGATGCTGCGAGATGAATGGGATGCTGCATGGAGATGAATCTTGATCTTCTTCATCTCCCATCTTAATACAGCATCCCTACTTAAAGGCATCTCGGACTTAGTCGATTTTTCATAAATTCTTAGAAATTCATACGTAAGGATGCTGCGAGATGAATGGGATGCTGCATGGAGATGAATCTTGATCTTCTTCATCTCCCAACTCAATACAGCATCCCTGCTTAAAGGCATCTCGGACTTAGTCGATTTTTCATAAATTCTAAGAAAAACATATGTTAGGATGCTGCGAGATGAATGGGATGCTGCATGGAGATGAATCTTGATCTTCTTCATCTCCCATCTTAATACAGCATTCCTACTTACAGGCATCTCGGACTTAGTCGAATTTTCATAAAATCTAAGAAAAACATATGTTAGGATGCTGCGAGATGAATGGGATGCTGCATGGAGATGAATCTTGATCTCCTACATCTCCCATCCCAATACAGCATCCCTACTTAAAGGCATCTCTGACTTAGTCTATTTTTCATAAATTCTAAGAAAAACATATGTTAGGATGCTGCGAGATGAATGGGATGCTGCATGGAGATGAATCTTGATCTTCTACATCTCCCATCTTAATACAGCATCCCTACTTAAATGCATCTCGGACTTAGTCGATTTTTCATAAATTCTAAGAAAAACATATGTTAGGATGCTGCGAGATGAATGGGGCGCTGCATGGAGATGAATCTTGATCTTCTCTATCTCCCATCTCAATACAGCATCCCTACTTAAAGGCATCTCGGACTTAGTCGATTTTTCATAAATTCTAAGAAAAACATATGTTAGGATGCTGCGAGATGAATGATATGCTGCATGGAGATGAATCTTGATCTTCTTCATCTCCCATCTTAATACAGCATCCCTACTTGACGACATCTCGGACTAAGTCGATTTTTCATAAATTCTAAGAAAAACATATGTAAGGATGCTGCGAGATGAATGGGATGCTGCATGGAGATGAATCTTGATCTTCTTCATCTCCCATCTCAATACAGCATCCCTACTTGAAGGCATCTCGGACTTAGTCGATTTTTCATAAATTCTAAGAAAAACATATGTTAGGATGCTGCGAGATGAATGATATGCTGCAAGGAGATGAATCTTGATCTTCTTCATCTCCCATCTTAATACAGCATCCCTACTTAAAGGCATCTCTGACTTAGTCTATTTTTCATAAATTCTAAGAAAAACATATGTTAGGATGCTGCGAGATGAATGGGATGCTGCATGGAGATGAATCTTGATCTTCTACATCTCCCATCTTAATACAGCATCCCTTCTTAAAGGCATCTCGGACTTAGTCGATTTTTCATAAATTCTAAGAAAAACATATGTTAGGATGCTGCGAGATGAATGATATGCTGCATGGAGATGAATCTTGATCTTCTTCATCTCCCATCTTAATACAGCATCCCTACTTGACGACATCTCGGACTAAGTCGATTTTTCATAAATTCTAAGAAAAACATATGTAAGGATGCTGCGAGATGAATGGGATGCTGCATGGAGATGAATCTTGATCTTCTTCATCTCCCAACTCAATACAGCATCCCTGCTTAAAGGCATCTCGGACTTAGTCGATTTTTCATAAATTCTAAGAAAAACATATGTTAGGATGCTGCGAGATGAATGGGATGCTGCATGGAGATGAATCTTGATCTTCTTCATCTCCCATCTTAATACAGCATTCCTACTTACAGGCATCTCGGACTTAGTCGAATTTTCATAAATTCTAAGAAAAACATATGTTAGGATGCTGCGAGATGAATGGGATGCTGCATGGAGATGAATCTTGATCTCCTACATCTCCCATCCCAATACAGCATCCCTACTTAAAGGCATCTCTGACTTAGTCTATTTTTCATAAATTCTAAGAAAAACATATGTTAGGATGCTGCGAGATGAATGGGATGCTGCATGGAGATGAATCTTGATCTTCTACATCTCCCATCTTAATACAGCATCCCTACTTAAATGCATCTCGGACTTAGTCGATTTTTCATAAATTCTAAGAAAAACATATGTTAGGATGCTGCGAGATGAATGGGGCGCTGCATGGAGATGAATCTTGATCTTCTCTATCTCCCATCTCAATACAGCATCCCTACTTAAAGGCATCTCGGACTTAGTCGATTTTTCATAAATTCTAAGAAAAACATATGTTAGGATGCTGCGAGATGAATGATATGCTGCATGGAGATGAATCTTGATCTTCTTCATCTCCCATCTTAATACAGCATCCCTACTTGACGACATCTCGGACTAAGTCGATTTTTCATAAATTCTAAGAAAAACATATGTAAGGATGCTGCGAGATGAATGGGATGCTGCATGGAGATGAATCTTGATCTTCTTCATCTCCCATCTCAATACAGCATCCCTACTTGAAGGCATCTCGGACTTAGTCGATTTTTCATAAATTCTAAGAAAAACATATGTTAGGATGCTGCGAGATGAATGATATGCTGCAAGGAGATGAATCTTGATCTTCTTCATCTCCCATCTTAATACAGCATCCCTACTTAAATGCATCTCGGACTTAGTCGATTTTTCATAAATTCTAAGAAAAACATATGTTAGGATGCTGCGAGATGAATGGGGCGCTGCATGGAGATGAATCTTGATCTTCTCTATCTCCCATCTCAATACAGCATCCCTACTTAAAGGCATCTCGGACTTAGTCGATTTTTCATAAATTCTAAGAAAAACATATGTTAGGATGCTGCGAGATGAATGATATGCTGCATGGAGATGAATCTTGATCTTCTTCATCTCCCATCTTAATACAGCATCCCTACTTGACGACATCTCGGACTAAGTCGATTTTTCATAAATTCTAAGAAAAACATATGTAAGGATGCTGCGAGATGAATGGGATGCTGCATGGAGATGAATCTTGATCTTCTTCATCTCCCATCTTAATGCAGCATCCCTACTTAAAGGCATCTCGGACTTAGTCGATTTTTCATAAATTCTAAGAAAAACATATGTTAGGATGCTGCGAGATGAATGATATGCTGCAAGGAGATGAATCTTGATCTTCTTCATCTCCCATCTTAATACAGCATCCCTACTTAAAGGCATCTCTGACTTAGTCTATTTTTCATAAATTCTAAGAAAAACATATGTTAGGATGCTGCGAGATGAATGGGATGCTGCATGGAGATGAATCTTGATCTTCTACATCTCCCATCTTAATACAGCATCCCTTCTTAAAGGCATCTCGGACTTAGTCGATTTTTCATAAATTCATAGAAATTCATATGTTAGGACGCTGGGAGATGAATGGGATGCTGCATGGAGATGAATCTTGATCTTCTACATCTCCCATCTTAATACAGCATCCCTTCTTAAAGGCATCTCGGACTTAGTCGATTTTTCATAAATTCTACGAAAAACATATGTTAGGATGCTGCGCGATGAATGGGATGCTGCATGGAGATGAATCTTGATCTTCTTCATCTCCCATCTTAATACAGCATCCCTAATTAAAGGCATCTCGGACTTAGTCGATTTTTCATAAATTCCAAGAAAAACATATGTTAGGATGCTGCGAGATGAATGGGATGCTGCATGGAGATGAATCTTGATCTTCTTCATCTCCCATCTTAATACAGCATCCCTACTTAAAGGCATCTCGGACTTAGTCGATTTTTCATAAATTCTTAGAAATTCATATGTAAGGATGCTGCGAGATGAATGGGATGCTGCATGGAGATGAATCTTGATCTTCTTCATCCCCCATCTCAATACAGCATCCCTGCTTAAAGGCATCTCGGACTTAGTCGATTTTTCATAAATTCTAAGAAAAACATATGTTAGGATGCTGCGAGATGAATGGGATGCTGCATGGAGATGAATCTCGATCTTCTATATCTCCCATCTTAATACAGCATCCCTACTTAAAGGCATCTCGGACTTAGTCGATTTTCCATAAATTCTAAGAAAAACATATGTTAGGATGCTGGGAGATGAATGAGATGCTGCATGGAGATGAATCTTGATCTTCTTCATCTCCCATCTTAATACAGCATCCCTACTTAAAGGCATCTCGGACTTAGTCGATTTTTCATAAATTCTTAGAAATTCATATGTAAGGATGCTGCGAGATGAATGGGATGCTGCATGGAGATGAATCTTGATCTTCTTCATCTCCCATCTCAATACAGCATCCCTGCTTAAAGGCATCTCGGACTAAGTCGATTTTTCATAAATTCTAAGAAAAACATATGTTAGGATGCTGCGAGATGAATGGGATGCTGCATGGAGATGAATCTCGATCTTCTTCATCTCCCATCTTAATACAGCATCCCTACTTAAAGGCATCTCGGACTTAGTCGATTTTTAATAAATTCTAAGAAAAACATATGTTAGGATGCTGCGAGATGAATAGGATGCTGCATGGAGATGAATCTTGATCTTCTTCATCTGCCATCTTAATACAGCATCCCTACTTAAAGGCATCTCGGACTTTGTCGATTTTTCATAAATTCTAAGAAAAACATATGTTAGGATGCTGCGAGATGAATGGGATGCTGCATGGAGATAAATCTTGATCTTCTTCATCTCCCATCTCAATACAGCATCCCTACTTAAAGGCATCTCGGACTTAGTCGATTTTTCATAAATTCTAAGAAAAACATATGTAAGGATGCTGGGAGATGAATGATATGCTGCATGGAGATGAATCTTGATCTTCTACATCTCCCATCTCAATACAGCATCCCTACTTAAAGGCATCTCGGACTTAGTCGATTTTTCATAAATTCATAGAAATTCATATGTTAGGATGCTGGGAGATGAATGGGATGCTGCATGGAGATGAATCTTGATCTTCTACATCTCCCATCTTAATACAGCATCCCTTCTTAAAGGCATCTCGGACTTAGTCGATTTTTCATAAATTCTACGAAAAACATATGTTAGGATGCTGCGAGATGAATGGGATGCTGCATGGAGATGAATCTTGATCTTCTTCATCTCCCATCTTAATACAGCATCCCTACTTAAAGGCATCTCGGACTTAGTCGATTTTTCATAAATTCTAAGAAATTCACATGTAAGGATGCTGCGAGATGAATGGGATGCTGCATGGAGATGAATCTTGATCTTCTTCATCTCCCATCTCAATACAGCATCCCTGCTTAAAGGCATCTCGGACTTAGTCGATTTTTCATAAATTCTAAGAAAAACATATGTTAGGATGCTGCGAGATGAATGGGATGCTGCATGGAGATGAATCTCGATCTTCTATATCTCCCATCTTAATACAGCATCCCTACGTAAAGGCATCTCGGACTTAGTCGATTTTTCATAAATTCTAAGAAAAACATATGTTAGGATGCTGCGAGATGAATGGGATGCTGTATGGAGAAGAATCTTGATCTTCTTCATCTCCCATCTTAAACCAGCATCCCTACTTAAAGGCATCTCGGACTTAGTCGATTTTTCATAAATTCTAAGAAATTCATCTGTTAGGATGCTGCGAGATGAATGGGATGCTGCATGGAGATGAATCTTGATCTTCTTCATCTCCCATCTTAATACAGCATCCCTAATTAAACGCATCTCGGACTTAGTCGATTTTTGATAAATTCTAAGAAATTCATATGTTAGGATGCTGCGAGATGAATGGGATGCTGCATGGAGATGAATCTTGATCTTCTTTATCTCCCATCTCAATACAGCATCCCTACTTGAAGGCATCTCGGACTTAGTCGATTTTTCATAAATTCTAAGAAATTCATATGTTAGGATGCTGCGAGATGAATGGGATGCTGCATGGAGATGAATCTTGATCTTCTTCATCTCCCATCTCAATACAGCATCCCTACTTAAAGGCATCTCGGACTTAGTTGATTTTTCATAAATTCTAAGAAAAACATATGTTAGGATGCTGCGAGATGAATGGGATGCTGCATGGAGATGAATCTTGATCTTCTTTATCTCCCATCTCAATACAGCATCCCTACTTGAAGGCATCTCGGACTTAGTCGATTTTTCATAAATTCTAAGAAAAACATATGTTAGGATGCTGCGAGATGAATGGGATGCTGCATGGAGATGAATCTTGATCTTCTTCATCTCCCATCTTAATACAGCATCCCTACTTAA
The DNA here is from genome assembly GCF_943734705.1 of Anopheles coustani. Classification (NCBI taxonomy): domain Eukaryota; kingdom Metazoa; phylum Arthropoda; class Insecta; order Diptera; family Culicidae; genus Anopheles; species Anopheles coustani. The sequence continues at coordinate 64,641 of NW_026525141.1, read as the reverse complement.
AGGCATCGCGGACTTATCGATTTTTCATAAATTCTAAGAAAAACCATATGTTAGGATGCTGCGAGATGAATGGGATGCTGCATGGAGATGAATCATGATCTTCTTCATCTCCCATTTTAATACAGCATCCCTACTTATAGGCATCTCGGACTAAGTCGATTTTTCATAAATTCTAAGAAATTCATATGTTAGGATGCTGCGAGATGAATAGGATGCTGCATGGAGATGAATCTTGATCTTCTTCATCTCCCATCTTAATACAGCATCCCTACTTAAAGGCAACTCGGACTTAGTCGATTTTTCATAAATTCTGAGAAATTCATATGTTAGGATGCTGCGAGATGAATAGGATGCTGTATGGAGATGAATCTTGATCTTCTCCATCTCCCATCTTAATACAGCATCCCTACTTAAAGGCATCTCGGACTTAGTTGATTTTTCATAAATTCTAAGAAATTCATATGTTCGGATGCTGCGAGATGAATAGGATGCTGCATGGAGATGAATCTTGATCTTCTTCATCTCCCATCTTAATACAGCATCCCTACTTAAAGGCAACTCGGACTTAGTCGATTTTTCATAAATTCTGAGAAATTCATATGTTAGGATGCTGCGAGATGAATAGGATGCTGCATGGAGATGAATCTTGATCTTCTTCATCTCCCATCTTAATACAGCATCCCTACTTAAAGGCAACTCGGACTCAGTCGATTTTTCATAAATTCTGAGAAATTCATATGTTAGGATGCTGCGAGATGAATGGGATGCTGCATGGAGATGAATCTTGATCTCCTACATCTCCCATCTCAATACAGCATCCCTACTTAAAGGCATCTCGGACTTAGTCGATTTTTCATAAATTCTAAGAAATTCATATGTTAGGATGCTGGGAGATGAATGGGATGCTGCATGGAGATAAATCTTGATCTTCTTCAACTCCCATCTTAATACAGCATCCCTACTTAAAGGCATCTCGGACTTAGTCGATTTTTCATAAATTCTCAGAAAAACATATGTAAGGGTGCTGCGAGATGAATTGGATGCTGCATGGAGATGAATCTTGATCTTCTTCATCTCCCATCTTAATACAGCATCCCTACTTAAAGGCATCTCGGACTTAGTCGATTTTTCATAAATTCTATGAAAAACATGTGTTAGGATGCTGGGAGATGAATGGGATGCTGCATGGAGATGCATCTTGATCTTCTTCATCTCCCATCTTAATACAGCATCCCTACTTAAAGGCATCTCGGACTTAGTCGATTTTTTATAAATTCTAAGAAAAACATATGTTAGGATGCTGGGAGATGAATGGGATGCTGCATGGTGATGAATCTTGATCTTCTTCATCTCCCATCTTAATACAGCATCCCTACTTAAAGGCATCTCGGACTTAGTCGATTTTTCATAAATTCATCGAAAAACATATGTTAGGATGCTGGGAGATGAATGGGATGCTGCATGGAGATGAATTTTGATCTTGTTCATCTCCCATCTTAATACAGCATCCCTTTTTAAACGCATCTCGGACTTAGTCGATTTTTCATAAATTCTAAGAAAAACATATGTTAGGATGCTGCGAGATGAATGAGATGCTGCATGGAGATGAATCTTGATCTTCTTCATCTTCCATCTCATTACAGCATCCCTACTTAAACGCATCTCGGACTTAGTCGATTTTTCATAAATTCTTAGAAAAACATATGTTTGGATGCTGCGAGATGAATGGGATGCTGCATGGAGATGAATCTTGATCTTCTTCATCTCCCGTCCTAATACAGCATCCCTACTTAAAGGCATCTCGGACTGAGTCGATTTTTCATAAATTCATAGAAAAACATATGTTAGGATGCTGGGAGATGAATGGGATGCTGCATGGAGATGAATCTTGATCTTCATCATCTCCCATCTTAATACAGCATCCCTACTTAAAGGCATCTCGGACTTAGTCGATTTTTCATAAATTCTAAGAAATTGATATGTTAGGATGCTGCGAGATGAATGGGATGCTGCATGGAGATGCATCTTGATCTTCTACATCTAACATCTCAATACAGCATCCCTACTTAAAGGCATCTCTGACTTAGTCTATTTTTCATAAATTCTATGAAAAACATATGTTAGGATGCTGGGAGATGAATGGGATGCTGCATGGAGATGAATCTTGATCTTCGTCATCTCCAATCTTAATACAGCATCCCTACTTAAAGGCATCTCGGACTTAGTCGATTTTTCATAAATTCTAAGAAAAACATATGTTAGGATGCTGCGAGATGAATAAGATGCTGCATGGAGATGAATCTTGATCTTCTTCATCTCCCATCTTAATACAGCATCCCTACTTGAAGGCATCTCGGACTTAGCCGATTTTTCATAAATTCTAAGAAATTCATATGTTAGGATCCTGCGAGATGAATGGGATGCTGCATGGAGATGAATCTTGATCTCCTACATCTCCCATCTCAATACAGCATCCCTTATTAAAGGCATCTCGGACTTAGTCGATTTTTCATAAATTCTAAGAAATTCATATGTTAGGATGCTGGGGGATGAATGAGATGCTGCATGGAGATGAATCTTGATCTTCCTCATCTCCCATCTTAATACAGCATCCCTACTTAAAGGCATCTCGGACTTAGCCGATTTTTCATAAAATCTAAGAAAAACATATGTTAGGATTCTGGGAGATGAATGGGATGCTGCATGGAGATGAATCTTGATCTTCTTCATCTCCCATCTTAATACAGCATCCCTACTTAAATGCATCTCGGACTTAGTCGATTTTTCATAAATTCTAAGAAAAACATATGTTAGGATGCTGCGAGATGAATAAGATGCTGCATGGAGATGAATCTTGATCTTCTTCATCTCCCATCTTAATACAGCATCCCTACTTGAAGGCATCTCGGACTTAGCCGATTTTTCATAAATTCTAAGAAATTCATATGTTAGGATCCTGCGAGATGAATGGGATGCTGCATGGAGATGAATCTTGATCTCCTACATCTCCCATCTCAATACAGCATCCCTTATTAAAGGCATCTCGGACTTAGTCGATTTTTCATAAATTCTAAGAAATTCATATGTTAGGATGCTGGGGGATGAATGAGATGCTGCATGGAGATGAATCTTGATCTTCCTCATCTCCCATCTTAATACAGCATCCCTACTTAAAGGCATCTCGGACTTAGTCGATTTTTCATAAATTCTAAGAAAAACATATGTTAGGATACTGCGAGATGAATGGGATGCTGCATGGAGATGAATCTTGATCTTCTTCATCTCCCATCTTAATACAGCATCCCTACTTAAATGCATCTCGGACTTAGTCGATTTTTCATAAATTCTAAGAAAAACATATGTTAGGATGCTGCGAGATGAATGGGATGCTGCATGGAGATGAATCTTGATCTTCTTCATCTCCCATCTTAATACAGCATCCCTACTTAAAGGCATCTCGGACTTAGTCGATTTTTCATAAATTCTAAGAAATTCATATGTTAGGATGCTGGGAGATGAATGGGATGCTGCAAGGAGATGAATCTTGATCTCCTACAACTCCCATCTCAATACAGCATCCCTACTTAAAGCCATCTCGGACTTAGTCGATTTTTCAGAAATTCTAAGAAATTCATATGTAAGGATGCTGGGAGATGAATGGGATGCTGCATGGAGATGAATCTTGATCTCCTACATCTCCCATTTCAATACAGCATCCCTACTTAAAGGCATCTCGGACTTAGTCGATTTTTCATAAATTCATAGAAATTCATATGTTAGGATGCTGGGAGATGAATGGGATGCTGCATGGAGATGAATCTTGATCTTCTTCATCTCCCATCTTAATACAGCATCCCTACTTAAAGGCATCTCGGACTTAGTCGATTTTTCATAAATTCTAAGAAATTCATATGTAAGGATGCTGGGAGATGAATGGGATGCTGCGTGGAGATGAATCTTGATCTCCTACAACTCCCATCTTAATACAGCATCCCTACTTAAAGCCATCTCGGACTTAGTCGATTTTTCAGAAATTCTAAGAAATTCATATGTTAGGATGCTGGGAGATGAATGGGATGCTGCAAGGAGATGAATCTTGATCTCCTACATCTCCCATCTCAATACAGCATCCCTACTTAAAGGCATCTCGGACTTAGTCGATTTTTCATAAATTCATAGAAATTCATATGTTAGGATGCTGGGAGATGAATGGGATGCTGCATGGAGATGAATCTTGATCTTCTTCATCTCCCATCTTAATACAGCATCCCTACTTAGAGACATCTCGGACTTAGTCGATTTTTCATAAATTCATAGAAATTCATATGTTAGGATGCTGGGAGATGAATGGGATGCTGCATGGAGATGAATCTTGATCTTCTTCATCTCCCATCTTAATACAGCATCCCTACTTAAAGGCATCTCGGACTAAGTCGATTTTTCATAAATTCTAAGAAATTCATATGTTAGGATGCTGCGAGATGAATGGGATGCTGCATTGAGATGAATCTTGATCTTCTTCATCTCCCATCTTAATACAGCATCCCTACTTAAAGGCATCTCGGACTTAGTCGATTTTTCATAAATTCTAAGAAAAACATATGTTAGGATGCTGCGAGATGAATGGGATGCTGCATGGAGATGAATCTTGATCTTCTACATCTCCCATCTTAATACAGCATCCCTACTTAAATGCATCTCGGACTTAGTCGATTTTTCATAAATTCTAAGAAAAACATATGTTAGGATGCTGCGAGATGAATGGGGCGCTGCATGGAGATGAATCTTGATCTTCTCTATCTCCCATCTCAATACAGCATCCCTACTTAAAGGCATCTCGGACTTAGTCGATTTTTCATAAATTCTAAGAAAAACATATGTTAGGATGCTGCGAGATGAATGATATGCTGCATGGAGATGAATCTTGATCTTCTTCATCTCCCATCTTAATACAGCATCCCTACTTGACGACATCTCGGACTAAGTCGATTTTTCATAAATTCTAAGAAAAACATATGTAAGGATGCTGCGAGATGAATGGGATGCTGCATGGAGATGAATCTTGATCTTCTTCATCTCCCATCTCAATACAGCATCCCTACTTGAAGGCATCTCGGACTTAGTCGATTTTTCATAAATTCTAAGAAAAACATATGTTAGGATGCTGCGAGATGAATGATATGCTGCAAGGAGATGAATCTTGATCTTCTTCATCTCCCATTTAATACAGCATCCCTACTTAAATGCATCTCGGACTTAGTCGATTTTTCATAAATTCTAAGAAAAACATATGTTAGGATGCTGCGAGATGAATGGGGCGCTGCATGGAGATGAATCTTGATCTTCTCTATCTCCCATCTCAATACAGCATCCCTACTTAAAGGCATCTCGGACTTAGTCGATTTTTCATAAATTCTAAGAAAAACATATGTTAGGATGCTGCGAGATGAATGATATGCTGCATGGAGATGAATCTTGATCTTCTTCATCTCCCATCTTAATACAGCATCCCTACTTGACGACATCTCGGACTAAGTCGATTTTTCATAAATTCTAAGAAAAACATATGTAAGGATGCTGCGAGATGAATGGGATGCTGCATGGAGATGAATCTTGATCTTCTTCATCTCCCATCTTAATGCAGCATCCCTACTTAAAGGCATCTCGGACTTAGTCGATTTTTCATAAATTCTAAGAAAAACATATGTTAGCATGCTGCGAGATGAATGATATGCTGCAAGGAGATGAATCTTGATCTTCTTCATCTCCCATCTTAATACAGCATCCCTACTTAAAGGCATCTCTGACTTAGTCTATTTTTCATAAATTCTAAGAAAAACATATGTTAGGATGCTGCGAGATGAATGGGATGCTGCATGGAGATGAATCTTGATCTTCTACATCTCCCATCTTAATACAGCATCCCTTCTTAAAGGCATCTCGGACTTAGTCGATTTTTCATAAATTCATAGAAATTCATATGTTAGGACGCTGGGAGATGAATGGGATGCTGCATGGAGATGAATCTTGATCTTCTACATCTCCCATCTTAATACAGCATCCCTTCTTAAAGGCATCTCGGACTTAGTCGATTTTTCATAAATTCTACGAAAAACATATGTTAGGATGCTGCGAGATGAATGGGATGCTGCATGGAGATGAATCTTGATCTTCTTCATCTCCCATCTTAATACAGCATCCCTAATTAAAGGCATCTCGGACTTAGTCGATTTTTCATAAATTCCAAGAAAAACATATGTTAGGATGCTGCGAGATGAATGGGATGCTGCATGGAGATGAATCTTGATCTTCTTCATCTCCCATCTTAATACAGCATCCCTACTTAAAGGCATCTCGGACTTAGTCGATTTTTCATAAATTCTTAGAAATTCATATGTAAGGATGCTGCGAGATGAATGGGATGCTGCATGGAGATGAATCTTGATCTTCTTCATCCCCCATCTCAATACAGCATCCCTGCTTAAAGGCATCTCGGACTTAGTCGATTTTTCATAAATTCTAAGAAAAACATATGTTAGGATGCTGCGAGATGAATGGGATGCTGCATGGAGATGAATCTCGATCTTCTATATCTCCCATCTTAATACAGCATCCCTACTTAAAGGCATCTCGGACTTAGTCGATTTTCCATAAATTCTAAGAAAAACATATGTTAGGATGCTGGGAGATGAATGAGATGCTGCATGGAGATGAATCTTGATCTTCTTCATCTCCCATCTTAATACAGCATCCCTACTTAAAGGCATCTCGGACTTAGTCGATTTTTCATAAATTCTTAGAAATTCATATGTAAGGATGCTGCGAGATGAATGGGATGCTGCATGGAGATGAATCTTGATCTTCTTCATCTCCCATCTCAATACAGCATCCCTGCTTAAAGGCATCTCGGACTAAGTCGATTTTTCATAAATTCTAAGAAAAACATATGTTAGGATGCTGCGAGATGAATGGGATGCTGCATGGAGATGAATCTTGATCTTCTTCATCTCCCATCTTAATACAGCATTCCTACTTACAGGCATCTCGGACTTAGTCGAATTTTCATAAAATCTAAGAAAAACATATGTTAGGATGCTGCGAGATGAATGGGATGCTGCATGGAGATGAATCTTGATCTCCTACATCTCCCATCCCAATACAGCATCCCTACTTAAAGGCATCTCTGACTTAGTCTATTTTTCATAAATTCTAAGAAAAACATATGTTAGGATGCTGCGAGATGAATGGGATGCTGCATGGAGATGAATCTTGATCTTCTACATCTCCCATCTTAATACAGCATCCCTACTTAAATGCATCTCGGACTTAGTCGATTTTTCATAAATTCTAAGAAAAACATATGTTAGGATGCTGCGAGATGAATGGGGCGCTGCATGGAGATGAATCTTGATCTTCTCTATCTCCCATCTCAATACAGCATCCCTACTTAAAGGCATATCGGACTTAGTCGATTTTTCATAAATTCTAAGAAAAACATATGTTAGGATGCTGCGAGATGAATGATATGCTGCATGGAGATGAATCTTGATCTTCTTCATCTCCCATCTTAATACAGCATCCCTACTTGACGACATCTCGGACTAAGTCGATTTTTCATAAATTCTAAGAAAAACATATGTAAGGATGCTGCGAGATGAATGGGATGCTGCATGGAGATGAATCTTGATCTTCTTCATCTCCCATCTCAATACAGCATCCCTACTTGAAGGCATCTCGGACTTAGTCGATTTTTCATAAATTCTAAGAAAAACATATGTTAGGATGCTGCGAGATGAATGATATGCTGCAAGGAGATGAATCTTGATCTTCTTCATCTCCCATCTTAATACAGCATCCCTACTTAAAGGCATCTCTGACTTAGTCTATTTTTCATAAATTCTAAGAAAAACATATGTTAGGATGCTGCGAGATGAATGGGATGCTGCATGGAGATGAATCTTGATCTTCTACATCTCCCATCTTAATACAGCATCCCTTCTTAAAGGCATCTCGGACTTAGTCGATTTTTCATAAATTCTAAGAAAAACATATGTTAGGATGCTGCGAGATGAATGATATGCTGCATGGAGATGAATCTTGATCTTCTTCATCTCCCATCTTAATACAGCATCCCTACTTGACGACATCTCGGACTAAGTCGATTTTTCATAAATTCTAAGAAAAACATATGTAAGGATGCTGCGAGATGAATGGGATGCTGCATGGAGATGAATCTTGATCTTCTTCATCTCCCAACTCAATACAGCATCCCTGCTTAAAGGCATCTCGGACTTAGTCGATTTTTCATAAATTCTAAGAAAAACATATGTTAGGATGCTGCGAGATGAATGGGATGCTGCATGGAGATGAATCTTGATCTTCTTCATCTCCCATCTTAATACAGCATTCCTACTTACAGGCATCTCGGACTTAGTCGAATTTTCATAAATTCTAAGAAAAACATATGTTAGGATGCTGCGAGATGAATGGGATGCTGCATGGAGATGAATCTTGATCTCCTACATCTCCCATCCCAATACAGCATCCCTACTTAAAGGCATCTCTGACTTAGTCTATTTTTCATAAATTCTAAGAAAAACATATGTTAGGATGCTGCGAGATGAATGGGATGCTGCATGGAGATGAATCTTGATCTTCTACATCTCCCATCTTAATACAGCATCCCTACTTAAATGCATCTCGGACTTAGTCGATTTTTCATAAATTCTAAGAAAAACATATGTTAGGATGCTGCGAGATGAATGGGGCGCTGCATGGAGATGAATCTTGATCTTCTCTATCTCCCATCTCAATACAGCATCCCTACTTAAAGGCATCTCGGACTTAGTCGATTTTTCATAAATTCTAAGAAAAACATATGTTAGGATGCTGCGAGATGAATAATATGCTGCATGGAGATGAATCTTGATCTTCTTCATCTCCCATCTTAATACAGCATCCCTACTTGACGACATCTCGGACTAAGTCGATTTTTCATAAATTCTAAGAAAAACATATGTAAGGATGCTGCGAGATGAATGGGATGCTGCATGGAGATGAATCTTGATCTTCTTCATCTCCCATCTCAATACAGCATCCCTACTTGAAGGCATCTCGGACTTAGTCGATTTTTCATAAATTCTAAGAAAAACATATGTTAGGATGCTGCGAGATGAATGATATGCTGCAAGGAGATGAATCTTGATCTTCTTCATCTCCCATCTTAATACAGCATCCCTACTTAAATGCATCTCGGACTTAGTCGATTTTTCATAAATTCTAAGAAAAACATATGTTAGGATGCTGCGAGATGAATGGGGCGCTGCATGGAGATGAATCTTGATCTTCTCTATCTCCCATCTCAATACAGCATCCCTACTTAAAGGCATCTCGGACTTAGTCGATTTTTCATAAATTCTAAGAAAAACATATGTTAGGATGCTGCGAGATGAATGATATGCTGCATGGAGATGAATCTTGATCTTCTTCATCTCCCATCTTAATACAGCATCCCTACTTGACGACATCTCGGACTAAGTCGATTTTTCATAAATTCTAAGAAAAACATATGTAAGGATGCTGCGAGATGAATGGGATGCTGCATGGAGATGAATCTTGATCTTCTTCATCTCCCATCTTAATGCAGCATCCCTACTTAAAGGCATCTCGGACTTAGTCGATTTTTCATAAATTCTAAGAAAAACATATGTTAGGATGCTGCGAGATGAATGATATGCTGCAAGGAGATGAATCTTGATCTTCTTCATCTCCCATCTTAATACAGCATCCCTACTTAAAGGCATCTCTGACTTAGTCTATTTTTCATAAATTCTAAGAAAAACATATGTTAGGATGCTGCGAGATGAATGGGATGCTGCATGGAGATGAATCTTGATCTTCTACATCTCCCATCTTAATACAGCATCCCTTCTTAAAGGCATCTCGGACTTAGTCGATTTTTCATAAATTCATAGAAATTCATATGTTAGGACGCTGGGAGATGAATGGGATGCTGCATGGAGATGAATCTTGATCTTCTACATCTCCCATCTTAATACAGCATCCCTTCTTAAAGGCATCTCGGACTTAGTCGATTTTTCATAAATTCTACGAAAAACATATGTTAGGATGCTGCGAGATGAATGGGATGCTGCATGGAGATGAATCTTGATCTTCTTCATCTCCCATCTTAATACAGCATCCCTAATTAAAGGCATCTCGGACTTAGTCGATTTTTCATAAATTCCAAGAAAAACATATGTTAGGATGCTGCGAGATGAATGGGATGCTGCATGGAGATGAATCTTGATCTTCTTCATCTCCCATCTTAATACAGCATCCCTACTTAAAGGCATCTCGGACTTAGTCGATTTTTCATAAATTCTTAGAAATTCATATGTAAGGATGCTGCGAGATGAATGGGATGCTGCATGGAGATGAATCTTGATCTTCTTCATCCCCCATCTCAATACAGCATCCCTGCTTAAAGGCATCTCGGACTTAGTCGATTTTTCATAAATTCTAAGAAAAACATATGTTAGGATGCTGCGAGATGAATGGGATGCTGCATGGAGATGAATCTCGATCTTCTATATCTCCCATCTTAATACAGCATCCCTACTTAAAGGCATCTCGGACTTAGTCGATTTTCCATAAATTCTAAGAAAAACATATGTTAGGATGCTGGGAGATGAATGAGATGCTGCATGGAGATGAATCTTGATCTTCTTCATCTCCCATCTTAATACAGCATCCCTACTTAAAGGCATCTCGGACTTAGTCGATTTTTCATAAATTCTTAGAAATTCATATGTAAGTTGTATGGCGCTGAGGACCCTGAAAAATCGGGTTAGTGTAGTTAAGACAGGGGAGGTTTCAGGGTCGGCTGGACCTCCTTATTTCGGGTTTTGGCCTCCTCAAGAAGACAGACCTAGGCAAACTGCCTAGGGTGAAAGTGCGAAGACCAATCGAATAGTAAGACAAGTTTTGACCGATCGCCCTAGGCAAGCTTGTATGAAGAAAGGGACCCTACGGGTCATATGGAAATACATGAAAAATCGGCTAAGTCCCAAAATTGGGATGTCAGAACTACACTATAAAGTTACCACATTAGCAAGGCAGACTTGTATGAAGAACGGGACCCTGGTGAAAGTAGCAAATATCCCAAACCGAACATGAATATTATACACACAAGAGTACAAACATAAAGGAACACGGACCAAGCGTACCGAGAGAATTGGTACTACAGAGCCCTCGTGGTTCTACACAAAGACTTTATGTTAGGGGTTCAAGCCCCATAGTACTCAAACGGTGACAGTAGCAAATATCCCAAAACGAACGTGAATCTTATTCACAAGAGTACGAACATAAAGGAACACGGACCAAGCGTACCGAGAGAATCGGTACTATAGAGCCCTCGTGGTTCTACACAAAGACTTTATGTTCGGGGTTCACACCCCAAATCGAACGTGGAATTTACTTTCTGATGGTCATGCGGTCGTCCAAAGGGGTCTAGTATCCTGGGATGACAAGCATCACGGGCACAGCTCGTATCAAAACAGTCGAAGAGGCCCGCGAAAGCTTGCTTTCCATGGCTATGCGATGCACAAATTGAGTTTACTCACCGTAGTATAAAACGAACGAACCGAACCTATCCGAGTAGGGATAATGGGCGCAGTAACATACTTCTGTGACCCAGCGAGAGTTGAACGAGGTGACATGAACTGTCAGTGGCTTATATCAGATGGGATACATACATGAGATTGCTTTCAAATCTACACTCGAAAACCTAACCAAGTAAAAGCGAACGTGGGAAGGATTCGAAACCGGTCACGAAATCTTAAGCTGGAAAGAGTCATCACTATGGATACATATTATGCGAAACCAATCAAGTGCTCAGTACTGATCCAAAACCTAAGAGCACTAGTGAACACCTTATTCTCACCCTAGTTCACATCCAAGTGATCGACCACGTGTGTGAAGCAAAGACCAATCGAATTCCTCAATGAACCGAACACTATGAACAAATGGCCAAAAACGTTATAACTATCCAAACATCCTACTATCTAGCGAAAGTCATCACGATGGAACCATACCATGATCTTTAACCTATAGCGCTCACCATATTCCTACCCAGAGTGCAAGTGAACAGATTGCCCACCCGTACCCAGTTCACAACCACGTGATCGACTAACATACCGAGGTTACCACAAGTCAAAGTTATACGTTTACAAGCGCAAGACCAATCGAAAACCCCGAAAGCAATCTCGACCCAAAATGTATTATCCGTGAGTGTAGTCGAGTCTCGTACTCGTCATCTGTAATCGTCGGATAGAATATCCAGTACACGGTTGTCTTTCCAAATGAAATCTACATACAGAACTCGCTCTTGGCAAATGGGTGGCAATGGCGCAATCAGGAGCGAGTTCCCGTCCGGGTGCCAAGTGATTGGCAAATGTCTGGGGGAAAGCAACCATATGTTGATTTGTCTGTTAGTGTACTGGGTGTTTGAGGTATGTAGTATCCACGCTTGGTTGGGTGTGTCAGAGGACCGTGAATGCGTTCGCAACCCCAATTGGGGTACATCGGGAATGATTTTGTGGAACCGATGTGCCCGGCACACACTAAGTTTTGTTGCAAGTTAATAGTGTGCCATGTCCGGGGGGGTTGTGATTAAACTCTGGTGAATTGCGTACTGTGGTGATTGGGGTATGAAAGCCCCGCAGTTGCAATGATCGGACGCGCCTAGCGTGTCCTTTAGTTGATGGTAGGGAAATGAAGGCCCTTGTCAGCTCACCTAAGTATTCATGGAAGTTTGGCATAAGGTCGCTGTGGTAGGGGTATGAAGGCCCCGTCAGCGCATGCACAATCGGGCGCACGTGCGCTTAGCGGAGTCGAATGCCGCTCAAGTGCCTGTCCGGTGCATCGGGTGTGTGTGATACGAGGGCAATGAGGTTCGCACGGGGGCTCGCCTCCCGTGTGCTACCGGACTTGACAACATATAGAACGTGGTGTTTGCTCCTCCGGGTGCAATGGGACAATGAACATTCGAACGCAAAGTCGGAATTCTGGTTGATCCTACCAGTAATATACGCTTGTCTCAAAGGTTAAGCCATGCATGTCTAAGTACAAACAGATTTAATGTGAAACCGCATAAGGCTCAGTATAACAGCTATAATTTACGAGATCATCTACCTAGTTACTTGGATAACTGTGGAAAATCTAGAGCTAATACATGCAACATGCCAGGACCCTCGCGGGAACTGGTGCACTTATTAGTCAAACCAATCGCGGGTTCTCCGTGTCATTGAGTTGAAGTCTGGATAATGATGCTGATCGTATGGTCTCGCACCGACGACAGATCTCGCAAATATCTGCCCTATCAACTATGGATGGTAGTATAGAGGACTACCATGGTTGCAACGGGTAACGGGGAATCAGGGTTCGATTCCGGAGAGGGAGCCTGAGAAATGGCTACCACATCCAAGGAAGGCAGCAGGCGCGTAAATTACCCAATCCCGGGACGGGGAGGTAGTGACGAGAAATAACAATATGAAACTCTTTAATGATGTTTCATAATTGGAATGAGTAGAGCATAAATCCTTCTACGAGGATCAAGTGGAGGGCAAGTCTGGTGCCAGCAGCCGCGGTAATTCCAGCTCCACTAGCGTATATTAAAATTGTTGCGGTTAAAACGTTCGAAGTTGATACTTGTCCAACACAGTCCGGCTCCGCCGACCCGGTCAACCCGTGGTCGGTGGGCCAAGTCGGAATCTGGTTGCGACTCAATGGTGTGGTAGGGCACCAAGTCTGTGTCATGGTGTGCCCTTCAACGGGTGCAAGTGTAACATAGAGCTCGACCGCTCACGTTTACCTTGAACAAATTAGAGTGCTTAAAGCAGGGTGCCCAAACGCCCTAGAATAATCTTGCATGGAATAATGGAATACGACCTTGGTCTAATCTTTCATTGGTTTGTACTCAGACCGGAGGTAATGATTAACAGAAGTAGTTGGGGACACTAGTATTACGGCGCGAGAGGTGAAATTCGTAGACCGTCGTAAGACTAACTAAAGCGAAGGCATTTGTCAAGGATGCTTTCTTTAATCAAGAACGAAAGTTAGAGGATCGAAGGCGATTAGATACCGCCCTAGTTCTAACCGTAAACGATGCCAACTAGCAATTGGGAGACGCTACAACCAGGTGCTCTCAGTAGCTTCCGGGAAACCAAAGTCAGGTTCCGGGGGAAGTATGGTTGCAAAGTTGAAACTTAAAGGAATTGACGGAAGGGCACCACAATGAAATGGAGCTTGCGGTTCAATTTGACTCAACACGGGAAAACTTACCAGGTCCGAACTTATGGAGGTGAGACAGATTAATAGCTCTTTCTCAAATTTAAGGGTAGTGGTGCATGGCCGTTCTTAGTTCGTGGATTGATTTGTCTGGTTAATTCCGATAACGAACGTGACTCACATATGCTAACTAGAACGCAGTCAGCGTTAATGCGTCGATGCCGATTGGAACGGGTTAGGACCTTTCGGTGGAGTATGACCTGACACCTTCGCTGTTCGTGTGCGCAAGTGCACTTACGGTACGCTGCTTAGCAGGACAATTTGTGTTTAGCAAAATGAGATCGAGCGATAACAGGTCCGTGATGCCCTTAGATGTTCTGGGCTACACGCGTGCTACAATGTGGGTAGCAGCGTGTCTCCTATTCCGAGAGGAACGGGAAATCACTCAAATACTCACTTAGTAGGGATTATGGATTGCAATGGTCCATATGAACTCGGAACTTCTAGTAAGTGCTGGTCATCAGCCAGCGTTGAATACGTCCCTGCCCTTTGTACACACCGCCCGTCGCTACTACCGATGGATTATTTAGTGAGGTCTTTGGAGATGATCGTTCGCTGGATCCTCGTGAACCGCGTCTGCTTTATCGAAGTTGACCGAACTTGATGATTTAGAGGAAGTAAAAGTCGTAACAAGGTTTCCGTAGGTGAACCTGCGGAAGGATCATTAGTGGCCAAGTGATCCTTCCAGAAGTCCGAACCTGCGGGTTGAGACTTCGGCACAAGTTGCCATATGATAATTGACGAAACACTATAGAAGTCCGAACCTGCGGGTTGAGACTTCGGCACAAGTTGCCATATGATAATTGACGAAACACTATAGAAGTCCGAACCTGCGGGTTGAGACTTAGGCACACGTTGCCTTATACATGACTTCGAACAAATACACAAGTCCGAACCTGCGGGTTGAGACTTAGGCACAAGTTGCCTTATACATGACTTCGAACAAATACACAAGTCCGAACCTGCGGGTTGAGACTTAGGCACAAGTTGCCATATGAAAGTTGACGAAACACTAACAAGTCCGAACCTGCGAGTTGAGACTTAGGCACACGTTGCCTTATACATGACTTCGAACAAATACACAAGTCCGAACTTGCGGGTTGAGACTTAGGCACAAGTTGCCTTATACATACATTGGCCAAATAAACAGAAGTCCGAACCTGCGGGTTGAGACTTAGGCACAAGTTGCCATATTATATTCGATCAAACACTAAGTAGTCCGAACCTGCGGGTTGAGACTCAAGACCGTAACAAGATGTCACTATACAAGTCCGAACCTAAGGGTTGAGACTTAATGCGATCTAGATACCAAGTTGACATCCAATACCTGTTGAGCAAAACCAAAGATTCCCTGTTCTCGAATGATTACACTATATAACAGGGAATCATGAAGAAATCAAGCAAGCGTGAAACAAAGTCATCACTTGGGCATGCTCGATAGCCAACCACATGACCTTAACCTAAGAGAGCATGCAAACCACATGATACCTATAAACGATTAACCCGCCCTAGTTCAATCGTTCACCAAGTGATGACTTCAGTATGGCTAAGAGAAAAACTTTTGAATGGGAAAAACTCTAAGTCCGAACCTCCGGGTTGAGACTTCCGCGTCGGAGGTGGGCGCACCTCCTATCCGAAAGATGGTGAATCAGGGGTGTTCGGTCAGCAATGGTCGGATGCCCCGTCGTAGTCCAACTATGACAATCAAAGTCAAGACCTCCGGGTTGAGACTTTCCGCGAGTACAAGCATAAAGGAACACGGACCAAGCCGTACCGAGAGAATCGGTACTAGAGCCCTCGTGGTTCTACATTGAGAGAGCCCTCGTGGTTCTCATTAGGGGCTTTATGCAAGTCGTACTCAATACTGTGGTGTGAAGTATAAAGTAGTCCTCGCCTGGTCCACGCTGCTTCGGCGGTCCTGGGTAAGATAGTTAATTCTAGCTTGCCCTATAGTGGAATGAGGACACTTAATGCTTCGTCTTTTAGCGGCGGCTAGACTCCTCCTCACGGGGAACGAGTTGACGCACACAGCGGCGGCTTACGCACTATGGCAATCATGGATGCCTGAAGATTCCGTGAAGTTCTCCCCTGGTCCACGCTGCCTCGGCAGTCCTGGGTAAAATGGAATATTTCCAGCTTGCCCTATAGTGGAAGAGGACTATCCAACAATACAAAGTCAAGACCTCCGGGTTGAGACTTTCCGCGTCGGTGGTGTCGCGCACCGCCTATCCGAAAGATGGTGTAACAGGGGTGTTCGATCAGCAATGGTCGGATGCCCCGTCATAGTCCAACTATGACAACCAAAGTCAAGACCTCCGGGTTGAGACTTTCCGCGTCCGGAGGTACGCGTACCGCCTACCCGAAAGATGGTGTGCTTCTGGGGTATTCGATGAGTCGGATACCCCGTCGTAGTCCAACTATGACAATCAAAGTCAAGACCTCCGGGTTGAGACTTTCTAAGAGTACAAGCATAAAGGAACACGGACCAAGCCGTACCGAGAGAATCGGTACTAGAGCCCTCGTGGTTCTACATTGAGAGAGCCCTCGTGGTTCTCATTAGGGGCTTTATGCAAGTCGTACTCAATACTGTGGTGTGAAGTATAAAGTATAGAGTCCTCCACTGGTCCACGCTGCTCCGGCGGTCCTGGGTAAGATAGTTCATTCTAGCTTGCCCTATGTGGAAGAGGACTCAATACCCTACCTGTTGAGCTTGAAACAAAGTCATCACTTGGGCATGCTCATATTGCCATACACAATTACATTATATTCGAATGAGCATGCAAGCGACCCTA
>NW_026525141.1:0-40000 GCF_943734705.1 Anopheles coustani | reverse complement strand
GAGGTTGGTGATGGAGTGACATTGCCTTCACCATGGAGTTGCGGGTACTTAGGTACTTGCAAGGAGATGGTGGTATGGTGGTGTTGCGTGTGTGGTGTTCGATTAGAAAGATATAATTTCTAAGTCCGGATTAGTGCTGTCAGTGGGGCCGCCGCTAACAGGTCCTGCACGGCCACCGTGGGGCTTGACTTGGCGCTATTCCGGACTTGGGGCGATCACGATGTCCCCGTGCGGGACTTAGAAGATGGAAGAACACAAGTACCCTTATCCCATGACTTGTGAGCGATTGGCATACGTTACCACATGAAGAGAAAAATTGGCTAAGTCCCGGATCCATATTATTTGAACAGAAAAATCGGCTAAGTCCCGGATCCATATTTATGAAGGGAAAAATCGGCTAAGTCCCGGATCCATATTATATGAAGAGAAAAATCGGCTAAGTCCCGGATCCATATTATATGAAGAGAAAAATCGGCTAAGTCCAGGATCCATATATAATAACCTAATAATCGGATAAGTCCAGGATCCATATTATATGAAGAGAAAAATCGGCTAAGTCCAGGATCCATATATAATAACCTTATAATCGGCTAAGTCCAGGATCCATATTATATGATGAGAAAAATCGGCTAAGTCCGAGATTGGGTCTGTCAGAAATACACTATCAAGTTACCACACAATCAAGCAAGATGGCCATATGATGGATCCATATGATATGAAGAGAAAAATCGGCTAAGTCCGAGATTGGGTCGGTCGGAAATACACTATCAAGTTACCACACAAGCAAGCAAGATGGCCTAGTGATGGATCCATATAATATGAAGAGAAAAATCGGCTAAGTCCGAGATTGGGTCTGTCAGAAATACACTTCCAAGTTACCACACAAGCAAGCAAGATGGCCTAGTGATGGATCCATATGATATGAAGAGAAAAATCGGCTAAGTCCGAGATTGGGTCTGTCAGACATACACTATCAAGTTACCACACAAGCAAGCAAGATGGCCTAGTGATGGATCCATATAATATGAAGAGAAAAATCGGCTAAGTCCGAGATTGGGTCTGTCAGAAATACACTTCCAAGTTACCACACAAGCAAGCAAGATGGCCTAGTGATGGATCCATATGATATGAAGAGAAAAATCGGCTAAGTCCGAGATTGGGTCTGTCAGACATACACTATCAAGTTACCACACAAGCAAGCAAGATGGCCTAGTGATGGATCCATATAATATGAAGAGAAAAATCGGCTAAGTCCGAGATTGGGTCTGTCAGAAATACACTTCCAAGTTACCACACAAGCAAGCAAGATGGCCTAGTGATGGATCCATATAATATGAAGAGAAAAATCGGCTAAGTCCCAGATTGGGTCTGTCTGAAATACACTTCCAAGTTACCACACAAGCAAGCAAGATGGCCTAGTGATGGATCCATATGATATGAAGAGAAAAATCGGCTAAGTCCGAGATTGGGTCTGTCAGACATACACTATCAAGTTACCACACAAGCAAGCAAGATGGCCTAGTGATGGATCCATATAATATGAAGAGAAAAATCGGCTAAGTCCGAGATTGGGTCTGTCAGAAATACACTTCCAAGTTACCACACAAGCAAGCAAGATGGCCTACTGATGGATCCATATGATATGAAGAGAAAAATCGGCTAAGTCCGAGATTATGTCTGTCAGACATACACTATCAAGTTACCACACAAGCAAGCAAGATGGCCTAGTGATGGATCCATATAATATGAAGAGAAAAATCGGCTAAGTCCCAGATTGGGTCTGTCAGAAATACACTTCAAAGTTACCACACAAGCAAGCAAGATGGCCTAAGGATGGATCCATATAATATGAAGAGAAAAATCGGCTAAGTCCCAGATTGGGTCTGTCAGAAATACACTTCCAAGTTACCACGCAAGCAAGCAAGATGGCCTAGTGATGGATCCATATGATATGAAGAGAAAAATCGGCTAAGTCCCAGATTGGGTCTGTCAGAAATACACTTCCAAGTTACCACACAAGCAAGCAAGATGGCCTAGTGATGGATCCATATAATATGAAGAGAAAAATCGGCTAAGTCCCAGATTGGGTCTGTCAGAAATACACTTCCAAGTTACCACACAAGCAAGCAAGATGGCCTAGTGAAGGATCCATATGACATGAAGAGAAAAATTGGCTAAGTCCAAGATTGGGTCTGTCAGACATACACTTTCAAGTTACCACACAAGCAAGCAAGATGGCCTAGTGATGGATTCATATAATATGAAGAGAAAAATCGGCTAAGTCCCAGATTGGGTCTGTCAGAAATACACTTCCAAGTTACCACGCAAGCAAGCAAGATGGCCTAGTGATGGATCCATATGATATGAAGAGAAAAATCGGCTAAGTCCAAGATTGGGTCTGTCAGACATACACTTTCAAGTTACCACACAAGCAAGCAAGATGGCCTAGTGATGGATTCATATAATATGAAGAGAAAAATCGGCTAAGTCCCAGATTGGGTCTGTCGGAAATACACTATCAAGTTACCACATGAGCAAGCAAGTTACCACATGAAGAGAAAGCCGGCAAAGTCCGGGAATGTTACCACATGAACTGTAAAATGGGCAAAAACCTACCTTCACAGGGAACGTGAATAACTAAGGCTGTAGACATCGGATCGACAAGCCAAAGACTGATATGGAAAGGAAATGAGTAGTACTAGCTTTCCTGAGAGTTGCAGAGCTTAGACTGCATATGAACGGAAGTTATTAAGCGTCAAAGTCAGAAAAGTTGCCCGATGGAACACAAGTTCCAACTTAGAGCATGAATACCGCCTAGACGGTAAGAGGTACGGCCAGGCTGAGGAATAAGAAAATGTTGGCCAACATGTTCCCTAACTATCCCCCGAAGACCGCAAAGCAATCCAACATCAACCAAGAAAGTTATAGCCCGATCAAGGAAACACCTACTTTGCACCGATATTGCACCAAATATATGTACCAAGCACCTTCGGTTGCATACCTGCAGGGGCTTACCATAGTAGGCCATGGAAGACCGATATACCGAACATAATCACTTTCTATCTCCTCGGGTGTTGGAGATAGCGCTTTGCGGTATAAGAACGAAAGTTAGACCATATCTTGGTGCATCTTTTTGCCCGAGAACACAAGACCCTATCTACCAAGGCAAGAAAGTTGTGTGGGGACAAAATGTCCAAAAGTGCCCAAAGTGGCACACTTGAACCATATATTCGAGAAAAACACAAGTGTGGGCCCGAGCTAGCAAGTTGAAATGTTCTGACCGTCAGTAGCCCTAGTTGAGGTGCACTTATCATTATATGAGGCCAACGTGCCAGCTAGTCTCTAAAGGGGCGATATGGGTGTTCCAAGGTTTGTACCCAATTGAGGAAAAAACAGGGTAAGGTACGGTGTACCGCGAATAACTCGGGCTATAGATGTCCGATCGATGAGTTTGGCATATGTATGGAAAGGTCTCGACGAGACCTAACTACCCTGAAAGTATGAAGGCAAAGACTTGAATGACCGGGAAGTTATTAAGTGCACAAGTGGTAAAGTTGCACCAAAGTCCATGTTACCCGAAGTGGTACATGAACACCCAATATTCGACCAAAACACAAGTTTAGAGACGAGCTAGCGAGCTACATTGTTCAGACCGTCAGTAGCCCGCATCAAGACACGCATTTAATTATACGGGGCCTAGCCGCTAGCTCGACTCGAAGTCGGTCATATGGTTGGTTGATGGTTTGGACCGACCACGTGGTGTACCAAGGTGATGTACCTTTCATGAATTAAAACTCTGGCTGTATGGCACTGAGCGACAAGCTAAGAAGTGATTTGGAATAGTCTTGAGTGGGACTATTTAGGAAAAATGCGAACAAAAAATCACAAAGTCCTTGGGCGAAGCTATTAGCGAAACATAGAGCAAATTGGTACCAAAAACTATGGAAATGGGACTTGAGTCAAAAATAACCGCAAGTTGGAGAAGAGATAGCAAGCTTGCGTAGAACATTTATAACTAGTGCGTGGTATGACCAACAAAAATGTGTATGGGGCCAAGGCGCTGGCTGGCCTCCAAAGTGGTGATATGGGCGATTCAAAGTTTGTACCCAAGTACGAACAAGTATGGAAAAAACAGGGTAAGGTACCAAGTACCATGAATAACTTCGGCTGTAGGTGGCCGAGCGAGGCAAACCGCATATCGTTGGAAAGGTCTCGAGGTGACCTATCTACCCTGAAAGTTTCATGAGCCTAAGTTGAAAGACCACGGAGATATTAGGTGATGATGGTCCAATTCGGGGACCAAGTCGCAGGAAATGGCACTTGACGAAAATCACCCTTGGAAGGTGAATACCGGCTTACCGGTAAGAGATAGCGACTTGGCGTAGAATATTCATAAGTTGGGCGTGAATAGACGCAACTTTCATTATATGGGGGCAACCCGGTCAGGGTGCTCCAAGTCGGTCGTTTGGTCGGTTTATGGTTTGGGCCGACCACGTAGTGTACCAAGGTGAGGTACCTTTCATGAATTATAACTCGGTCAGTTTGCCACCGAGCGGAAAGTTCCGGTGTGATTTGGAATGGTCTTGAGTGGGACTATCAAGGAAAAATACAAATTGAAAATCAGCTTGCCCATGGCCGAAGCTATTAGTGAAACATATAGCAAAATGGGTCCGAAAACGAATGAAATGGGATTTGGACCAAGAATAACGGCAAGTTGGAGAAGAGATAGCAAGTTGACGTAGAACAATTATATTTGGTGCATGGCATGACCAACAAAAAAGTATATGGGGCCAAGGTGCTGGCTGGCCTCAAAAGTGGAGATATGGGCGATCCAAAGTTTGTACCCAAGTACGAACAAGTATGGAAAAAACAGGGTAAGGTACCAAGTACCATTAATAACTTCGGCTGTAGATGGCCGAGCGAGGCAAACGGCTCACCGTTGGAAAGGTCTTGGGGAGACCTATCTACCCTGAAAGTTTCATGAGGCTGAGTTGAAAGACCACGGAGATATTAGGTGATGATGGTCCAATTCGGGGACCAAGTCGCAGGAAATGGCGCTTGACCAAAATCACCCTTGGAAGGTGAATACCGGCTTACCGGTAAGAGATAGCGACTTGGCGTAGAATATTCATAAGTTGGGCGTGTAGAGACGCAACTTTTATTATATGGGGCCAACCCGGTCAGGGTGCTCCAAGTCGGTCGTTTGGTCGGTTTATGGTTTGGGCCGACCATGTGGTGTACCAAGAAGAGGTACCTTTCATGAATTATAACTCGGTCAGTTTGCCACCGAGCGACAAGTTGCGATGTGATTTGGAATGGTCTTGAGTGGGACTATCAAGCAAAAATACAAATAGAAAATCAGCTTGTCCATGGCCGAAGCTATTAGTGAAACATATAGCAAAATGGGTCCAAAAACGAATGAAATGGGACTTGGACCAAGAATAACGGCAAGTTGGAGAAGAGATAGCAAGTTGACGTAGAACAATTATATTTGGTGCATGGCATGACCAACAAAAAAGTATATGGGGCCAAGGTGCTAGCTGGCCTCCAAAGTGGAGATATGGGCGATCCAAAGTTTGTACCCAAGTACGAACAAGTATGGAAAAAACAGGGTAAGGTACCAAGTACCATTAATAACTTCGGCTGTAGATGGCCGAGCGAGGCAAACGGCTCACCGTTGGAAAGGTCTTGGGGAGACCTATCTACCCTGAAAGTTTTATGAGGCTGAGTTGAAAGACCACGGAGATATTAGGTGATGATGGTCCAATTCGGGGACCAAGTCGCAGGAAATGGCACTTGACCAAAATCACCCTTGGAAGGTGAATACCGGCTTACCGGTAAGAGATAGCGACTTAGCGTAGAATATTCATAAGTTGGGCGTGTAGAGACGCAACTTTCATTATATGGGGGCAACCCGGTCAGGGTGCTCCAAGTCGGTCGTTTGGTCGGTATATGGTTTGGGCCGACCACATGGTGTACCAAGTTGAGGTATCTTTCATGAATTATAACTCGGTCAGTTTGCCACCGAGCGACAAGTTGCGGTGTGTTTTGGAATGGTCTTGAGTGGGACTATCAAGCAAAAATACAAACAGAATATCAGCTTGTCCATGGCCGAAGCTATTAGTGAAACATATAGCAAAATGGGTCCGAAAACGAATGAAATGGGACTTGGACCAAGAATAACGGCAAGTTAGAGAAGAGATAGCAAGTTGACGTAGAACATTTATATTTTGTGCATGGTATGACCAACAAAAAAGTATATGGGGCCAAGGTGCTGGCTGGCCTCCAAAGTGGAGATATGGGCGATACAAAGTTTGTACCCAAGTATGGCAAAAACTGGTAGAGGTACCTTTCATGAATTACTGCTCAGGCTGTATGGCACTTAGCGGGACGCTTGGCTCTGGTATGGAATAGTCTTGAGTGGGACTATCAAGGAAAAATACGAACAAAAAATCACCATGTCCACGGACGAAGGTATTAGCGAAACTTAGAGCGAAATTGCGACCAAGTCGCTGGAAATGGCCCTTGGACCAAGTATACCGTCAAGGCGGTACGAGATAGCGAGTTGACGTAGAACATTTATAAGTTTGCCTACAAGAGACAAAAGTTTAGTTATATGGGGCCAACCCGCTCAGGGTTGTCCAAGTCGGTCATATGGCTGATCGAAATTTTCGACCAAGTACTGAGAAAACAGGGTAAGGTACCGTGTACCTCGAATAACTTCGGCTGTAGATGTCCGAGCGAGGCGAACGGCATAGCGTTGGAAAGGTCTTGAGGTGCTCTAGGCACCCTGAAAGTATGAGAAAGCTATCTGGAAAACTTGTGGAGATATTAGAGAAACATAGGGCCCAAAAGATACCAAGTCGCAGGAAATGGGCCCTCCATGAACACCCTAAAATCCCAATTACGGCTAAGTTGCAGGCCAGCTAGCGAAGTGAAATGTTCTAGGCATAACTAGAACACGTTAAGGCGCAACTTTTTGAATAAGAACTTTTTTCGATATCTGGTCCCCAAAGGGGGGATATGGGCGATCCAAGGATTTTTCCAAGTTTCGGTACTTTTTACGGTATCGCTCATAGCTCCGGCTGTAAGCAAGCAAATGACAATATAAGACATGATTTGGAAAGGTATTGAGCAGTACTAACTTACGTTAGAACACAGCGAAGCGCTATCGGTTCATGGCAAGGCCGATATAAGCAGTCAAAGATGAAAAATGTTGATAAAATGAACAAAAATTACCTTGGTACGCGAATAGCGGCCAGGGATGAAGAGGTACGAAGTTGGTGTAGAACAATTATAATTAGGGCTTGGTACGCTCTAAAAGTTTGCCGAAGACCGCAAAGCGCTCAGACCCATAGAAAGTGGCCATTTGGGCCGAACAGTGCGTGCAAAGAGGTGAAAATGCAAAAATTGCACTTTGGGGGGCGATTTGCGGGGGGAAGGAGGGGTCGGAGGGCAAAATGTCCCTTGACCAAAAAGTTTTATCTCGTCGAGATCTACAACATTGCCGAAGACCGCAAAGCGCTAGCTCGCAATCGAAAAATCGAGAATTTGAAAATTTTCTAAGTCTTGGGCTCCCTAAGGAAAAGTTTCAAAAATCACGTTTGTCCCCTATTTTGAAGGGGAAGGAGTCGGTTCCGGGGCATGGTGTCTTCGGCAAAAAGTCTTATCTTTTTGCGTACTTTCGACTAGTTCAATAAAAATTTTTGACCCAAAATTTGTTCGGCGGACCCCTAGGTCGAAAAACCCGAAAAAAGTCGAAAAAAGTCGAAAATGTCGAAAAATGAGAAAACCTCATATTCGGACTCTACACGAGCCCCAGATATTGAAAAGTGAAATCCGCTGTCGATTTGGAACAAAAAATTGACCTAGGCAAAGTTGTATGGAGGTAGGGACCCCTGAGAAAAAAGTTTGGTCCCGAGGCTCCTTGGACCACCAAGTCCCTAGGTCGGACCAAAATCGGAAAAAATCCGACCAAAGTCGAAAGTGTCGAAAATTTTAAAAAACCCCTTTTGGGGCCCTATGGCCTCCCTAGATAATGAAAAGTGAGGTCCGCGGCCGATCCGGAAGAAAAACTTGACCTAGGGAAACTTGTATGACGGTGGGGACCCAAAAAAATTTCGATGAGTGTAGTTTAGACAGGCCGGAAAATGTATCGGTGGTCCGTATCAAGGGACGTCTTTTAGTTCCATGGGGTGGTGGTCGTCGAACAAAGTCGCCTAGGTCGACCACCAGAAAGACCAGTCGTGTTGTAATGGATGTTTTGACCACTTTACTAGGGAAACCTAGTAGGTCGAAGCAAATTTGGGGTTCGAGATGAGTTGGTGAAAGTTGGTCCAACCTAGGTGTGCTTGGTGGAGGTTGACCATGAAAGTAGAGCATGATAGGAATGACCATAACTTTGGTTCTAGATGTCGGATCGGTACACTTGAGGCAGTTTTGGAAAGGTGAAGGCCTGCTCTAGCTATGTTTCCTACCAAGCTGAGCGCCTACTAGTGACCCGGAGGAGGTATTAAGGGTCAAAGGCAAAAAGGGGTACCCTAAAGTGCATGTGACCAAGAAAATGGGAAAAACGGTATCGCCTATAGCTCAGGCTGTATGGCTCGGATCGGAAAGCTTGGATATGCGTTGGAAAGGTCTTGACGAGCGCTAGCTATGTGTCCTACCAAGCGAAGCGCTAGGTGTTGAGCAAGTCGGTCATATTAGAGGGCAAAGGTGAAAAATGGTGGTTTAGAGGCGAAAATTCACCTTATGATCGAAAATAGCGGGCGAACGATAAGAGCTACGAACACGGCGTAGAACAATCATAAGTACGTTACCACAAGACCTAACTTTGGCCAATATAAAGCGAGAAGATCGGAGGTACCCATCAGGGTGATATGGCTGGTTCAAAGTTGGACCAAAACGAGACTTGAGAAATGGGTTGAAACACGGTATCGCGAATAACTCAGGCTGTATGGAACGGATCGACAAGCTAAGATCAGTGTTGGAAAGGTCGAACCGAGCGCTAACTATAATCCCAAACAACCGAAGCGCTAAGTGTTGAGCAAAACTGAGTTATTAAGCGACAAAGTGGAAAAATAATACCAAAATGGCCAAAAATCACACAAGACCAAGAATACCGAGCATGCGGTAAGAGATAGCGGGTTGACGTAGAATACTTATAAGTTTGCCTCTACGAGACCTAAAAGTCGTCCATAGACAGCGAGAAGATCGGACCACTCTGGAAGGGTGATACGAGTGGTCAAAAATTGGCAAAAATGAAACATGGCTAAAATGGATTTGACTTGTGCACCATGTAGCTCCGGCTGTATGGCATGGATTGTAAAGCTAGGATGTGTTTTGGAAAGGTAACACCCAGCGCTAGATACGACTAGAAGAAAGCAAAGCGCTAACTAGCATGATTTGGAAGTTATTAAGCGACAAAGTCGAAAAATGTTACCAAAATTGAAACTCGAGTACATTGGGCCAAAAAGTACAAGTTGTGAAATTTGGACTTACGAGTAAAATACCGAGCAGGCGGTAAGAGATAGAGACTTGGTGTAGAACAATTATAAGTTCGGCATGTTATAACCTATATTTGGCCCGAACATAATGTCGAGATCGGTGGTACCCAAAAGGGTGGTACAGGTGTTAGATGGTTTTCCCAGAGCATAAGCTCCACATGATATGGAAAACGGGAAACATCATAACTTCGGCTGTATGGCATGGAATGGAACGAACAAGGTATCGATGGAAAGAGAAAAGGTAGCGCTAACTATAATTCCTACCAAGCAAAGCGCTAGCATGTGACCGTTCGGGTGTTATTGTGAGTCAAAGACAGAAATTGTTACCACGAGAGGCGAAAATCCGGCTAAGTCCAAAAATACCGGGCTGGCGGTAAGAGATACGGCTTGGCCGTAGAACATTTATAAGTTGGCCAAGACAAGACCTAAGTTTCGTCCATAGACGACAAGAAGATCGAAGATACCTGAAGGTGAGATATGGGCGTCCCAAAGTGGGCCTTTGAAAAAGTGACAAACTTCCCTTATAACAGCATACACCAAATATCTCTGGCTCTATGGCACCGAATAAGAAGTTAAGCTCAGCGATAGAAAGGTGATAGTCAGCGCTAAATATCATACGAACAGAGTGAAGCGCTAAAGGGAAAGGATCTTGGTGATATAAGGTGACAAAGTCGAGAAAAGTTGCCTCAAAATCATGAAAAATGTGAAAAAATGGCTAAGTCCCGGGTGCCTTAAGGGCAGGTTGATCGAATGTACCGAGCTGGCGGTACGAGATAGAGACTTGGTGTAGAACAATTATATGTTTGGCATGGCAAGACCTACATTTGGTCAATACAAAGTGAGAAGATCAAAGAAACCCGTAAGGGTGATATTGGTGTCCAAAGGTAAAAAGCACTAAGTCTTGGGAAACTTATATGAAGAAAAAGGACCCTGATGGGTCATATAGGATGGATCGAAAAATCGGCTAAGTCCCAAAATGGGGATGTCAGAACTACACTCAAATGTTACCACACCAAGCAAGGCAAACTTATATGAAGCAAAGGACCCTGATGGGTCATATGGTATTGGTCGAAAAATCGGCTAAGTCCCAAAATGGGGATGTCAGAACTACACTCATGTGTTACCACACCAAGCAAGGCAAACTTATATGAAGCAAAGGACCCTGATGGGTCATATGGTATTTTACGAAAAATCGGCTAAGTCCCAAAATGGTGATGTCAGAACTACACTAAAATGTTACCACACCAAGCAAGGCAAACTTATATGAAGGCAAGGACCCTGATGGGTCATATGGTATTTTACGAAAAATCGGCTAAGTCCCAAAATGGTGATGTCAGAACTACACTAAAATGTTACCACACCAAGCAAGGCAAACTTATATGAAGGCAAGGACCCTGATGGGTCATATGGTATGGATCGAAAAATCGGCTAAGTCCCAAAATGGGGATGTCTGAACTACACTCAAATGTTACCACATCAAGCAAGGCAAACTTATATGAAGGAAAGGACCCTGATGGGTCATATGGTATTTTACGAAAAATCGGCTAAGTCCCAAAATGGGGATGTCAGAACTACACTCATGTGTTACCACACCAAGCAAGGCAAACTTTTATGAAGGCAAGGACCCTGATGGGTCATATGGTATTTTACGAAAAATCGGCTAAGTCCCAAAATGAGGATGTCAGAACTACACTCAAATGTTACCACACCAAGCAAGGCAAACTTATATGAAGGAAAGGACCCTGATGGGTCATATGGTATTTTACGAAAAATCGGCTTAGGTGAACCCTAAGAAGAAACACGGACCAAGTCAGATGGCCTAAGTCAAGAGTGCAAGTGACCTAGGCAAAGTTGTATGACGGTGAGGACCCTGAAAAATCTGGTTAGTGTAGTTTAGACAGGGGAGGTTTTTGGGTCGGCTGAACCTCCTTAAAGGCATCTCGGACTTAGTCGATTTTTCATAAATTCTAAGAAAAACATATGTTAGGATGCTGCGAGATGAATGTGATGCTGCATGAAGATGAATCTTGATCTTCTACATCTCCCATCTTAATAGAGCATCCCTACTTAAAGGCATCTCGGACTTAGTCGATTTTTCATAAATTCTAAGAAAAACATAAGTTTGGATGCTGCGAGATGAATGGGATGCTGCATGGAGATGAATCTTGATGTTCTTTATCTCCCATCTTAATACAGCATCCCTACTTAAAGGCATCTCGGACTTAGTCGATTTTTCATAAATTCTAAGAAAAACATATGTTAGGATACTGCGAGATGAATGGGATGCTGCATGGAGATGAATCTTGATCTTCTTCATCTCCCATCTTAATACAGCATCCCTACTTAAATGCATCTCGGACTTAGTCGATTTTTCATAAATTCTAAGAAAAACATATGTTAGGATGCTGCGAGATGAATGGGATGCTGCATGGAGATGAATCTTGATCTTCTTCATCTCCCATCTTAATACAGCATCCCTACTTAAAGGCATCTCGGACTTAGTCGATTTTTCATAAATTCTAAGAAATTCATATGTTAGGATGCTGGGAGATGAATGGGATGCTGCAAGGAGATGAATCTTGATCTCCTACAACTCCCATCTCAATACAGCATCCCTACTTAAAGCCATCTCGGACTTAGTCGATTTTTCAGAAATTCTAAGAAATTCATATGTAAGGATGCTGGGAGATGAATGGGATGCTGCATGGAGATGAATCTTGATCTCCTACATCTCCCATTTCAATACAGCATCCCTACTTAAAGGCATCTCGGACTTAGTCGATTTTTCATAAATTCATAGAAATTCATATGTTAGGATGCTGGGAGATGAATGGGATGCTGCATGGAGATGAATCTTGATCTTCTTCATCTCCCATCTTAATACAGCATCCCTACTTAAAGGCATCTCGGACTTAGTCGATTTTTCATAAATTCTAAGAAATTCATATGTAAGGATGCTGGGAGATGAATGGGATGCTGCGTGGAGATGAATCTTGATCTCCTACAACTCCCATCTTAATACAGCATCCCTACTTAAAGCCATCTCGGACTTAGTCGATTTTTCAGAAATTCTAAGAAATTCATATGTTAGGATGCTGGGAGATGAATGGGATGCTGCAAGGAGATGAATCTTGATCTCCTACATCTCCCATCTCAATACAGCATCCCTACTTAAAGGCATCTCGGACTTAGTCGATTTTTCATAAATTCATATAAATTCATATGTTAGGATGCTGGGAGATGAATGGGATGCTGCATGGAGATGAATCTTGATCTTCTTCATCTCCCATCTTAATACAGCATCCCTACTTAGAGACATCTCGGACTTAGTCGATTTTTCATAAATTCATAGAAATTCATATGTTAGGATGCTGGGAGATGAATGGGATGCTGCATGGAGATGAATCTTGATCTTCTTCATCTCCCATCTTAATACAGCATCCCTACTTAAAGGCATCTCGGACTAAGTCGATTTTTCATAAATTCTAAGAAATTCATATGTTAGGATGCTGCGAGATGAATGGGATGCTGCATTGAGATGAATCTTGATCTTCTTCATCTCCCATCTTAATACAGCATCCCTACTTAAAGGCATCTCGGACTTAGTCGATTTTTCATAAATTCTAAGAAAAACATATGTTAGGATGCTGCGAGATGAATGGGATGCTGCATGGAGATGAATCTTGATCTTCTACATCTCCCATCTTAATACAGCATCCCTACTTAAATGCATCTCGGACTTAGTCGATTTTTCATAAATTCTAAGAAAAACATATGTTAGGATGCTGCGAGATGAATGGGGCGCTGCATGGAGATGAATCTTGATCTTCTCTATCTCCCATCTCAATACAGCATCCCTACTTAAAGGCATCTCGGACTTAGTCGATTTTTCATAAATTCTAAGAAAAACATATGTTAGGATGCTGCGAGATGAATGATATGCTGCATGGAGATGAATCTTGATCTTCTTCATCTCCCATCTTAATACAGCATCCCTACTTGACGACATCTCGGACTAAGTCGATTTTTCATAAATTCTAAGAAAAACATATGTAAGGATGCTGCGAGATGAATGGGATGCTGCATGGAGATGAATCTTGATCTTCTTCATCTCCCATCTCAATACAGCATCCCTACTTGAAGGCATCTCGGACTTAGTCGATTTTTCATAAATTCTAAGAAAAACATATGTTAGGATGCTGCGAGATGAATGATATGCTGCAAGGAGATGAATCTTGATCTTCTTCATCTCCCATTTAATACAGCATCCCTACTTAAATGCATCTCGGACTTAGTCGATTTTTCATAAATTCTAAGAAAAACATATGTTAGGATGCTGCGAGATGAATGGGGCGCTGCATGGAGATGAATCTTGATCTTCTCTATCTCCCATCTCAATACAGCATCCCTACTTAAAGGCATCTCGGACTTAGTCGATTTTTCATAAATTCTAAGAAAAACATATGTTAGGATGCTGCGAGATGAATGATATGCTGCATGGAGATGAATCTTGATCTTCTTCATCTCCCATCTTAATACAGCATCCCTACTTGACGACATCTCGGACTAAGTCGATTTTTCATAAATTCTAAGAAAAACATATGTAAGGATGCTGCGAGATGAATGGGATGCTGCATGGAGATGAATCTTGATCTTCTTCATCTCCCATCTTAATGCAGCATCCCTACTTAAAGGCATCTCGGACTTAGTCGATTTTTCATAAATTCTAAGAAAAACATATGTTAGGATGCTGCGAGATGAATGATATGCTGCAAGGAGATGAATCTTGATCTTCTTCATCTCCCATCTTAATACAGCATCCCTACTTAAAGGCATCTCTGACTTAGTCTATTTTTCATAAATTCTAAGAAAAACATATGTTAGGATGCTGCGAGATGAATGGGATGCTGCATGGAGATGAATCTTGATCTTCTACATCTCCCATCTTAATACAGCATCCCTTCTTAAAGGCATCTCGGACTTAGTCGATTTTTCATAAATTCATAGAAATTCATATGTTAGGACGCTGGGAGATGAATGGGATGCTGCATGGAGATGAATCTTGATCTTCTACATCTCCCATCTTAATACAGCATCCCTTCTTAAAGGCATCTCGGACTTAGTCGATTTTTCATAAATTCTACGAAAAACATATGTTAGGATGCTGCGAGATGAATGGGATGCTGCATGGAGATGAATCTTGATCTTCTTCATCTCCCATCTTAATACAGCATCCCTAATTAAAGGCATCTCGGACTTAGTCGATTTTTCATAAATTCCAAGAAAAACATATGTTAGGATGCTGCGAGATGAATGGGATGCTGCATGGAGATGAATCTTGATCTTCTTCATCTCCCATCTTAATACAGCATCCCTACTTAAAGGCATCTCGGACTTAGTCGATTTTTCATAAATTCTTAGAAATTCATATGTAAGGATGCTGCGAGATGAATGGGATGCTGCATGGAGATGAATCTTGATCTTCTTCATCCCCCATCTCAATACAGCATCCCTGCTTAAAGGCATCTCGGACTTAGTCGATTTTTCATAAATTCTAAGAAAAACATATGTTAGGATGCTGCGAGATGAATGGGATGCTGCATGGAGATGAATCTCGATCTTCTATATCTCCCATCTTAATACAGCATCCCTACTTAAAGGCATCTCGGACTTAGTCGATTTTCCATAAATTCTAAGAAAAACATATGTTAGGATGCTGGGAGATGAATGAGATGCTGCATGGAGATGAATCTTGATCTTCTTCATCTCCCATCTTAATACAGCATCCCTACTTAAAGGCATCTCGGACTTAGTCGATTTTTCATAAATTCTTAGAAATTCATATGTAAGGATGCTGCGAGATGAATGGGATGCTGCATGGAGATGAATCTTGATCTTCTTCATCTCCCATCTCAATACAGCATCCCTGCTTAAAGGCATCTCGGACTAAGTCGATTTTTCATAAATTCTAAGAAAAACATATGTTAGGATGCTGCGAGATGAATGGGATGCTGCATGGAGATGAATCTCGATCTTCTTCATCTCCCATCTTAATACAGCATCCCTACTTAAAGGCATCTCGGACTTAGTCGATTTTTAATAAATTCTAAGAAAAACATATGTTAGGATGCTGCGAGATGAATAGGATGCTGCATGGAGATGAATCTTGATCTTCTTCATCTGCCATCTTAATACAGCATCCCTACTTAAAGGCATCTCGGACTTAGTCGATTTTTCATAAATTCTAAGAAAAACATATGTAAGGATGCTGGGAGATGAATGATATGCTGCATGGAGATGAATCTTGATCTTCTACATCTCCCATCTCAATACAGCATCCCTACTTAAAGGCATCTCGGACTTAGTCGATTTTTCATAAATTCATAGAAATTCATATGTTAGGATGCTGCGAGATGAATGGGATGCTGCATGGAGATGAATCTTGATCTTCTTCATCTCCCATCTTAATACAGCATCCCTACTTAAAGGCATCTCGGACTTAGTCGATTTTTCATAAATTCTTAGAAATTCATATGTAAGGATGCTGCGAGATGAATGGGATGCTGCATGGAGATGAATCTTGATCTTCTTCATCCCCCATCTCAATACAGCATCCCTACTTAAAGGCATCTCGGACTTAGTCGATTTTTCATAAATTCTAAGAAAAACATATGTAAGGATGCTGGGAGATGAATGATATGCTGCATGGAGATGAATCTTGATCTTCTACATCTCCCATCTCAATACAGCATCCCTGCTTAAAGGCATCTCGGACTAAGTCGATTTTTCATAAATTCTAAGAAAAACATATGTTAGGATGCTGCGAGATGAATGGGATGCTGCATGGAGATGAATCTTGATCTTCTACATCTCCCATCTTAATACAGCATCCCTTCTTAAAGGCATCTCGGACTTAGTCGATTTTTCATAAATTCTACGAAAAACATATGTTAGGATGCTGCGAGATGAATGGGATGCTGCATGGAGATGAATCTTGATCTTCTTCATCTCCCATCTTAATACAGCATCCCTACTTAAAGGCATCTCGGACTTAGTCGATTTTTCATAAATTCTAAGAAATTCACATGTAAGGATGCTGCGAGATGAATGGGATGCTGCATGGAGATGAATCTTGATCTTCTTCATCTCCCATCTCAATACAGCATCCCTGCTTAAAGGCATCTCGGACTTAGTCGATTTTTCATAAATTCTAAGAAAAACATATGTTAGGATGCTGCGAGATGAATGGGATGCTGCATGGAGATGAATCTCGATCTTCTATATCTCCCATCTTAATACAGCATCCCTACGTAAAGGCATCTCGGACTTAGTCGATTTTTCATAAATTCTAAGAAAAACATATGTTAGGATGCTGCGAGATGAATGGGATGCTGTATGGAGAAGAATCTTGATCTTCTTCATCTCCCATCTTAAACCAGCATCCCTACTTAAAGGCATCTCGGACTTAGTCGATTTTTCATAAATTCTAAGAAAAACATATGTAAGGATGCTGGGAGATGAATGGGATGCTGCATGGAGATGAATCTTGATCTTCTTCATCTCCCATCTTAATACAGCATCCCTACTTAAAGGCATCTCGGACTTAGTCGATTTTTCATAAATTCATAGAAATTCATATGTTAGGATGCTGGGAGATGAATGGGATGCTGCATGGAGATGAATCTTGATCTTCTACATCTCCCATCTTAATACAGCATCCCTTCTTAAACGCATCTCGGACTTAGTCGATTTTTGATAAATTCTAAGAAATTCATATGTTAGGATGCTGCGAGATGAATGGGATGCTGCATGGAGATGAATCTTGATCTTCTTTATCTCCCATCTCAATACAGCATCCCTACTTGAAGGCATCTCGGACTTAGTCGATTTTTCATAAATTCTAAGAAATTCATATGTTAGGATGCTGCGAGATGAATGGGATGCTGCATGGAGATGAATCTTGATCTTCTTCATCTCCCATCTCAATACAGCATCCCTACTTAAAGGCATCTCGGACTTAGTTGATTTTTCATAAATTCTAAGAAAAACATATGTTAGGATGCTGCGAGATGAATGGGATGCTGCATGGAGATGAATCTTGATCTTCTTTATCTCCCATCTCAATACAGCATCCCTACTTGAAGGCATCTCGGACTTAGTCGATTTTTCATAAATTCTAAGAAAAACATATGTTAGGATGCTGCGAGATGAATGGGATGCTGCATGGAGATGAATCTTGATCTTCTTCATCTCCCATCTTAATACAGCATCCCTACTTAAAGGCATCGCGGACTTATCGATTTTTCATAAATTCTAAGAAAAACCATATGTTAGGATGCTGCGAGATGAATGGGATGCTGCATGGAGATGAATCATGATCTTCTTCATCTCCCATTTTAATACAGCATCCCTACTTATAGGCATCTCGGACTAAGTCGATTTTTCATAAATTCTAAGAAATTCATATGTTAGGATGCTGCGAGATGAATAGGATGCTGCATGGAGATGAATCTTGATCTTCTTCATCTCCCATCTTAATACAGCATCCCTAATTAAAGGCATCTCGGACTAAGTCGATTTTTCATAAATTCTAAGAAATTCATATGTTAGGATGCTGCGAGATGAATAGGATGCTGCATGGAGATGAATCTTGATCTTCATCATCTCCCATCTTAATACAGCATCCCTACTTAAAGGCATCTCGGACTTAGTCGATTTTTCATAAATTCTGAGAAATTGATATGTTAGGATGCTGCGAGATGAATGGGATGCTGCATGGAGATGCATCTTGATCTTCTACATCTCCCATCTTAATACAGCATCCCTACTTAAATGCATCTCTGACTTAGTCTATTTTTCATAAATTCTAAGAAAAACATATGTTAGGATGCTGCGAGATGAATGGGATGCTGCATGGAGATGAATCTTGATCTTCTTCATCTCCCATCTTAATACAGCATTCCTACTTACAGGCATCTCGGACTTAGTCGAATTTTCATAAAATCTAAGAAAAACATATGTTAGGATGCTGCGAGATGAATGGGATGCTGCATGGAGATGAATCTTGATCTCCTACATCTCCCATCCCAATACAGCATCCCTACTTAAAGGCATCTCTGACTTAGTCTATTTTTCATAAATTCTAAGAAAAACATATGTTAGGATGCTGCGAGATGAATGGGATGCTGCATGGAGATGAATCTTGATCTTCTACATCTCCCATCTTAATACAGCATC
This sequence comes from Anopheles coustani, assembly GCF_943734705.1. Taxonomy (NCBI): domain Eukaryota; kingdom Metazoa; phylum Arthropoda; class Insecta; order Diptera; family Culicidae; genus Anopheles; species Anopheles coustani. The sequence goes on along the minus strand of NW_026525141.1, from coordinate 21,257 downwards.
CCTACTTAAATGCATCTCGGACTTAGTCGATTTTTCATAAATTCTAAGAAAAACATATGTTAGGATGCTGCGAGATGAATTAGGCGCTGCATGGAGATGAATCTTGATCTTCTCTATCTCCCATCTCAATACAGCATCCCTACTTAAAGGCATCTCGGACTTAGTCGATTTTTCATAAATTCTAAGAAAAACATATGTTAGGATGCTGCGAGATGAATGATATGCTGCATGGAGATGAATCTTGATCTTCTTCATCTCCCATCTTAATACAGCATCCCTACTTGACGACATCTCGGACTAAGTCGATTTTTCATAAATTCTAAGAAAAACATATGTAAGGATGCTGCGAGATGAATGGGATGCTGCATGGAGATGAATCTTGATCTTCTTCATCTCCCATCTCAATACAGCATCCCTGCTTAAAGGCATCTCGGACTTAGTCGATTTTTCATAAATTCATAGAAATTCATATGTAAGGATGCTGCGAGATGAATGATATGCTGCATGGAGATGAATCTTGATCTTCTTCATCTCCCATCTTAATACAGCATCCCTACTTAAAGGCATCTCTGACTTAGTCTATTTTTCATAAATTCTAAGAAAAACATATGTTAGGATGCTGCGAGATGAATGGGATGCTGCATGGAGATGAATCTTGATCTTCTACATCTCCCATCTTAATACAGCATCCCTTCTTAAAGGCATCTCGGACTTAGTCGATTTTTCATAAATTCATAGAAATTCATATGTTAGGACGCTGGGAGATGAATGGGATGCTGCATGGAGATGAATCTTGATCTTCTACATCTCCCATCTTAATACAGCATCCCTTCTTAAAGGCATCTCGGACTTAGTCGATTTTTCATAAATTCTACGAAAAACATATGTTAGGATGCTGCGAGATGAATGGGATGCTGCATGGAGATGAATCTTGATCTTCTTCATCTCCCATCTTAATACAGCATCCCTAATTAAAGGCATCTCGGACTTAGTCGATTTTTCATAAATTCTAAGAAAAACATATGTTAGGATGCTGCGAGATGAATGGGATGCTGCATGGAGATGAATCTTGATCTTCTTCATCTCCCATCTTAATACAGCATCCCTACTTAAAGGCATCTCGGACTTAGTCGATTTTTCATAAATTCTTAGAAATTCATACGTAAGGATGCTGCGAGATGAATGGGATGCTGCATGGAGATGAATCTTGATCTTCTTCATCTCCCAACTCAATACAGCATCCCTGCTTAAAGGCATCTCGGACTTAGTCGATTTTTCATAAATTCTAAGAAAAACATATGTTAGGATGCTGCGAGATGAATGGGATGCTGCATGGAGATGAATCTTGATCTTCTTCATCTCCCATCTTAATACAGCATTCCTACTTACAGGCATCTCGGACTTAGTCGAATTTTCATAAAATCTAAGAAAAACATATGTTAGGATGCTGCGAGATGAATGGGATGCTGCATGGAGATGAATCTTGATCTCCTACATCTCCCATCCCAATACAGCATCCCTACTTAAAGGCATCTCTGACTTAGTCTATTTTTCATAAATTCTAAGAAAAACATATGTTAGGATGCTGCGAGATGAATGGGATGCTGCATGGAGATGAATCTTGATCTTCTACATCTCCCATCTTAATACAGCATCCCTACTTAAATGCATCTCGGACTTAGTCGATTTTTCATAAATTCTAAGAAAAACATATGTTAGGATGCTGCGAGATGAATGGGGCGCTGCATGGAGATGAATCTTGATCTTCTCTATCTCCCATCTCAATACAGCATCCCTACTTAAAGGCATATCGGACTTAGTCGATTTTTCATAAATTCTAAGAAAAACATATGTTAGGATGCTGCGAGATGAATGATATGCTGCATGGAGATGAATCTTGATCTTCTTCATCTCCCATCTTAATACAGCATCCCTACTTGACGACATCTCGGACTAAGTCGATTTTTCATAAATTCTAAGAAAAACATATGTAAGGATGCTGCGAGATGAATGGGATGCTGCATGGAGATGAATCTTGATCTTCTTCATCTCCCATCTCAATACAGCATCCCTACTTGAAGGCATCTCGGACTTAGTCGATTTTTCATAAATTCTAAGAAAAACATATGTTAGGATGCTGCGAGATGAATGATATGCTGCAAGGAGATGAATCTTGATCTTCTTCATCTCCCATCTTAATACAGCATCCCTACTTAAAGGCATCTCTGACTTAGTCTATTTTTCATAAATTCTAAGAAAAACATATGTTAGGATGCTGCGAGATGAATGGGATGCTGCATGGAGATGAATCTTGATCTTCTACATCTCCCATCTTAATACAGCATCCCTTCTTAAAGGCATCTCGGACTTAGTCGATTTTTCATAAATTCTAAGAAAAACATATGTTAGGATGCTGCGAGATGAATGATATGCTGCATGGAGATGAATCTTGATCTTCTTCATCTCCCATCTTAATACAGCATCCCTACTTGACGACATCTCGGACTAAGTCGATTTTTCATAAATTCTAAGAAAAACATATGTAAGGATGCTGCGAGATGAATGGGATGCTGCATGGAGATGAATCTTGATCTTCTTCATCTCCCAACTCAATACAGCATCCCTGCTTAAAGGCATCTCGGACTTAGTCGATTTTTCATAAATTCTAAGAAAAACATATGTTAGGATGCTGCGAGATGAATGGGATGCTGCATGGAGATGAATCTTGATCTTCTTCATCTCCCATCTTAATACAGCATTCCTACTTACAGGCATCTCGGACTTAGTCGAATTTTCATAAATTCTAAGAAAAACATATGTTAGGATGCTGCGAGATGAATGGGATGCTGCATGGAGATGAATCTTGATCTCCTACATCTCCCATCCCAATACAGCATCCCTACTTAAAGGCATCTCTGACTTAGTCTATTTTTCATAAATTCTAAGAAAAACATATGTTAGGATGCTGCGAGATGAATGGGATGCTGCATGGAGATGAATCTTGATCTTCTACATCTCCCATCTTAATACAGCATCCCTACTTAAATGCATCTCGGACTTAGTCGATTTTTCATAAATTCTAAGAAAAACATATGTTAGGATGCTGCGAGATGAATGGGGCGCTGCATGGAGATGAATCTTGATCTTCTCTATCTCCCATCTCAATACAGCATCCCTACTTAAAGGCATCTCGGACTTAGTCGATTTTTCATAAATTCTAAGAAAAACATATGTTAGGATGCTGCGAGATGAATAATATGCTGCATGGAGATGAATCTTGATCTTCTTCATCTCCCATCTTAATACAGCATCCCTACTTGACGACATCTCGGACTAAGTCGATTTTTCATAAATTCTAAGAAAAACATATGTAAGGATGCTGCGAGATGAATGGGATGCTGCATGGAGATGAATCTTGATCTTCTTCATCTCCCATCTCAATACAGCATCCCTACTTGAAGGCATCTCGGACTTAGTCGATTTTTCATAAATTCTAAGAAAAACATATGTTAGGATGCTGCGAGATGAATGATATGCTGCAAGGAGATGAATCTTGATCTTCTTCATCTCCCATCTTAATACAGCATCCCTACTTAAATGCATCTCGGACTTAGTCGATTTTTCATAAATTCTAAGAAAAACATATGTTAGGATGCTGCGAGATGAATGGGGCGCTGCATGGAGATGAATCTTGATCTTCTCTATCTCCCATCTCAATACAGCATCCCTACTTAAAGGCATCTCGGACTTAGTCGATTTTTCATAAATTCTAAGAAAAACATATGTTAGGATGCTGCGAGATGAATGATATGCTGCATGGAGATGAATCTTGATCTTCTTCATCTCCCATCTTAATACAGCATCCCTACTTGACGACATCTCGGACTAAGTCGATTTTTCATAAATTCTAAGAAAAACATATGTAAGGATGCTGCGAGATGAATGGGATGCTGCATGGAGATGAATCTTGATCTTCTTCATCTCCCATCTTAATGCAGCATCCCTACTTAAAGGCATCTCGGACTTAGTCGATTTTTCATAAATTCTAAGAAAAACATATGTTAGGATGCTGCGAGATGAATGATATGCTGCAAGGAGATGAATCTTGATCTTCTTCATCTCCCATCTTAATACAGCATCCCTACTTAAAGGCATCTCTGACTTAGTCTATTTTTCATAAATTCTAAGAAAAACATATGTTAGGATGCTGCGAGATGAATGGGATGCTGCATGGAGATGAATCTTGATCTTCTACATCTCCCATCTTAATACAGCATCCCTTCTTAAAGGCATCTCGGACTTAGTCGATTTTTCATAAATTCATAGAAATTCATATGTTAGGACGCTGGGAGATGAATGGGATGCTGCATGGAGATGAATCTTGATCTTCTACATCTCCCATCTTAATACAGCATCCCTTCTTAAAGGCATCTCGGACTTAGTCGATTTTTCATAAATTCTACGAAAAACATATGTTAGGATGCTGCGAGATGAATGGGATGCTGCATGGAGATGAATCTTGATCTTCTTCATCTCCCATCTTAATACAGCATCCCTAATTAAAGGCATCTCGGACTTAGTCGATTTTTCATAAATTCCAAGAAAAACATATGTTAGGATGCTGCGAGATGAATGGGATGCTGCATGGAGATGAATCTTGATCTTCTTCATCTCCCATCTTAATACAGCATCCCTACTTAAAGGCATCTCGGACTTAGTCGATTTTTCATAAATTCTTAGAAATTCATATGTAAGGATGCTGCGAGATGAATGGGATGCTGCATGGAGATGAATCTTGATCTTCTTCATCCCCCATCTCAATACAGCATCCCTGCTTAAAGGCATCTCGGACTTAGTCGATTTTTCATAAATTCTAAGAAAAACATATGTTAGGATGCTGCGAGATGAATGGGATGCTGCATGGAGATGAATCTCGATCTTCTATATCTCCCATCTTAATACAGCATCCCTACTTAAAGGCATCTCGGACTTAGTCGATTTTCCATAAATTCTAAGAAAAACATATGTTAGGATGCTGGGAGATGAATGAGATGCTGCATGGAGATGAATCTTGATCTTCTTCATCTCCCATCTTAATACAGCATCCCTACTTAAAGGCATCTCGGACTTAGTCGATTTTTCATAAATTCTTAGAAATTCATATGTAAGGATGCTGCGAGATGAATGGGATGCTGCATGGAGATGAATCTTGATCTTCTTCATCTCCCATCTCAATACAGCATCCCTGCTTAAAGGCATCTCGGACTAAGTCGATTTTTCATAAATTCTAAGAAAAACATATGTTAGGATGCTGCGAGATGAATGGGATGCTGCATGGAGATGAATCTCGATCTTCTTCATCTCCCATCTTAATACAGCATCCCTACTTAAAGGCATCTCGGACTTAGTCGATTTTTAATAAATTCTAAGAAAAACATATGTTAGGATGCTGCGAGATGAATAGGATGCTGCATGGAGATGAATCTTGATCTTCTTCATCTGCCATCTTAATACAGCATCCCTACTTAAAGGCATCTCGGACTTTGTCGATTTTTCATAAATTCTAAGAAAAACATATGTTAGGATGCTGCGAGATGAATGGGATGCTGCATGGAGATAAATCTTGATCTTCTTCATCTCCCATCTCAATACAGCATCCCTACTTAAAGGCATCTCGGACTTAGTCGATTTTTCATAAATTCTAAGAAAAACATATGTAAGGATGCTGGGAGATGAATGATATGCTGCATGGAGATGAATCTTGATCTTCTACATCTCCCATCTCAATACAGCATCCCTACTTAAAGGCATCTCGGACTTAGTCGATTTTTCATAAATTCATAGAAATTCATATGTTAGGATGCTGGGAGATGAATGGGATGCTGCATGGAGATGAATCTTGATCTTCTACATCTCCCATCTTAATACAGCATCCCTTCTTAAAGGCATCTCGGACTTAGTCGATTTTTCATAAATTCTTAGAAATTCATATGTAAGGATGCTGCGAGATGAATGGGATGCTGCATGGAGATGAATCTTGATCTTCTTCATCTCCCATCTCAATACAGCATCCCTGCTTAAAGGCATCTCGGACTAAGTCGATTTTTCATAAATTCTAAGAAAAACATATGTTAGGATGCTGCGAGATGAATGGGATGCTGCATGGAGATGAATCTCGATCTTCTTCATCTCCCATCTTAATACAGCATCCCTACTTAAAGGCATCTCGGACTTAGTCGATTTTTAATAAATTCTAAGAAAAACATATGTTAGGATGCTGCGAGATGAATAGGATGCTGCATGGAGATGAATCTTGATCTTCTTCATCTGCCATCTTAATACAGCATCCCTACTTAAAGGCATCTCGGACTTAGTCGATTTTTCATAAATTCTAAGAAAAACATATGTAAGGATGCTGGGAGATGAATGATATGCTGCATGGAGATGAATCTTGATCTTCTACATCTCCCATCTCAATACAGCATCCCTACTTAAAGGCATCTCGGACTTAGTCGATTTTTCATAAATTCATAGAAATTCATATGTTAGGATGCTGGGAGATGAATGGGATGCTGCATGGAGATGAATCTTGATCTTCTACATCTCCCATCTTAATACAGCATCCCTTCTTAAAGGCATCTCGGACTTAGTCGATTTTTCATAAATTCTACGAAAAACATATGTTAGGATGCTGCGAGATGAATGGGATGCTGCATGGAGATGAATCTTGATCTTCTTCATCTCCCATCTTAATACAGCATCCCTACTTAAAGGCATCTCGGACTTAGTCGATTTTTCATAAATTCTAAGAAATTCACATGTAAGGATGCTGCGAGATGAATGGGATGCTGCATGGAGATGAATCTTGATCTTCTTCATCTCCCATCTCAATACAGCATCCCTGCTTAAAGGCATCTCGGACTTAGTCGATTTTTCATAAATTCTAAGAAAAACATATGTTAGGATGCTGCGAGATGAATGGGATGCTGCATGGAGATGAATCTCGATCTTCTATATCTCCCATCTTAATACAGCATCCCTACGTAAAGGCATCTCGGACTTAGTCGATTTTTCATAAATTCTAAGAAAAACATATGTTAGGATGCTGCGAGATGAATGGGATGCTGTATGGAGAAGAATCTTGATCTTCTTCATCTCCCATCTTAAACCAGCATCCCTACTTAAAGGCATCTCGGACTTAGTCGATTTTTCATAAATTCTAAGAAAAACATATGTAAGGATGCTGGGAGATGAATGGGATGCTGCATGGAGATGAATCTTGATCTTCTTCATCTCCCATCTTAATACAGCATCCCTACTTAAAGGCATCTCGGACTTAGTCGATTTTTCATAAATTCATAGAAATTCATATGTTAGGATGCTGGGAGATGAATGGGATGCTGCATGGAGATGAATCTTGATCTTCTACATCTCCCATCTTAATACAGCATCCCTTCTTAAACGCATCTCGGACTTAGTCGATTTTTGATAAATTCTAAGAAATTCATATGTTAGGATGCTGCGAGATGAATGGGATGCTGCATGGAGATGAATCTTGATCTTCTTTATCTCCCATCTCAATACAGCATCCCTACTTGAAGGCATCTCGGACTTAGTCGATTTTTCATAAATTCTAAGAAATTCATATGTTAGGATGCTGCGAGATGAATGGGATGCTGCATGGAGATGAATCTTGATCTTCTTCATCTCCCATCTCAATACAGCATCCCTACTTAAAGGCATCTCGGACTTAGTTGATTTTTCATAAATTCTAAGAAAAACATATGTTAGGATGCTGCGAGATGAATGGGATGCTGCATGGAGATGAATCTTGATCTTCTTTATCTCCCATCTCAATACAGCATCCCTACTTGAAGGCATCTCGGACTTAGTCGATTTTTCATAAATTCTAAGAAAAACATATGTTAGGATGCTGCGAGATGAATGGGATGCTGCATGGAGATGAATCTTGATCTTCTTCATCTCCCATCTTAATACAGCATCCCTACTTAAAGGCATCGCGGACTTATCGATTTTTCATAAATTCTAAGAAAAACCATATGTTAGGATGCTGCGAGATGAATGGGATGCTGCATGGAGATGAATCATGATCTTCTTCATCTCCCATTTTAATACAGCATCCCTACTTATAGGCATCTCGGACTAAGTCGATTTTTCATAAATTCTAAGAAATTCATATGTTAGGATGCTGCGAGATGAATAGGATGCTGCATGGAGATGAATCTTGATCTTCTTCATCTCCCATCTTAATACAGCATCCCTAATTAAAGGCATCTCGGACTAAGTCGATTTTTCATAAATTCTAAGAAATTCATATGTTAGGATGCTGCGAGATGAATAGGATGCTGCATGGAGATGAATCTTGATCTTCATCATCTCCCATCTTAATACAGCATCCCTACTTAAAGGCATCTCGGACTTAGTCGATTTTTCATAAATTCTGAGAAATTGATATGTTAGGATGCTGCGAGATGAATGGGATGCTGCATGGAGATGCATCTTGATCTTCTACATCTCCCATCTTAATACAGCATCCCTACTTAAATGCATCTCTGACTTAGTCTATTTTTCATAAATTCTAAGAAAAACATATGTTAGGATGCTGCGAGATGAATGGGATGCTGCATGGAGATGAATCTTGATCTTCTTCATCTCCCATCTTAATACAGCATTCCTACTTACAGGCATCTCGGACTTAGTCGAATTTTCATAAAATCTAAGAAAAACATATGTTAGGATGCTGCGAGATGAATGGGATGCTGCATGGAGATGAATCTTGATCTCCTACATCTCCCATCCCAATACAGCATCCCTACTTAAAGGCATCTCTGACTTAGTCTATTTTTCATAAATTCTAAGAAAAACATATGTTAGGATGCTGCGAGATGAATGGGATGCTGCATGGAGATGAATCTTGATCTTCTACATCTCCCATCTTAATACAGCATCCCTACTTAAATGCATCTCGGACTTAGTCGATTTTTCATAAATTCTAAGAAAAACATATGTTAGGATGCTGCGAGATGAATTAGGCGCTGCATGGAGATGAATCTTGATCTTCTCTATCTCCCATCTCAATACAGCATCCCTACTTAAAGGCATCTCGGACTTAGTCGATTTTTCATAAATTCTAAGAAAAACATATGTTAGGATGCTGCGAGATGAATGATATGCTGCATGGAGATGAATCTTGATCTTCTTCATCTCCCATCTTAATACAGCATCCCTACTTGACGACATCTCGGACTAAGTCGATTTTTCATAAATTCTAAGAAAAACATATGTAAGGATGCTGCGAGATGAATGGGATGCTGCATGGAGATGAATCTTGATCTTCTTCATCTCCCATCTCAATACAGCATCCCTGCTTAAAGGCATCTCGGACTTAGTCGATTTTTCATAAATTCATAGAAATTCATATGTAAGGATGCTGCGAGATGAATGATATGCTGCATGGAGATGAATCTTGATCTTCTTCATCTCCCATCTTAATACAGCATCCCTACTTAAAGGCATCTCTGACTTAGTCTATTTTTCATAAATTCTAAGAAAAACATATGTTAGGATGCTGCGAGATGAATGGGATGCTGCATGGAGATGAATCTTGATCTTCTACATCTCCCATCTTAATACAGCATCCCTTCTTAAAGGCATCTCGGACTTAGTCGATTTTTCATAAATTCATAGAAATTCATATGTTAGGACGCTGGGAGATGAATGGGATGCTGCATGGAGATGAATCTTGATCTTCTACATCTCCCATCTTAATACAGCATCCCTGCTTAAAGGCATCTCGGACTTAGTCGATTTTTCATAAATTCTAAGAAAAACATATGTTAGGATGCTGCGAGATGAATGGGATGCTGCATGGAGATGAATCTTGATCTTCTTCATCTCCCATCTTAATACAGCATCCCTAATTAAAGGCATCTCGGACTTAGTCGATTCTTCATAAATTCCAAGAAAAACATATGTTAGGATGCTGCGAGATGAATGGGATGCTGCATGGAGATGAATCTTGATCTTCTTCATCTCCCATCTTAATACAGCATCCCTACTTAAAGGCATCTCGGACTTAGTCGATTTTTCATAAATTCTTAGAAATTCATACGTAAGGATGCTGCGAGATGAATGGGATGCTGCATGGAGATGAATCTTGATCTTCTTCATCTCCCAACTCAATACAGCATCCCTGCTTAAAGGCATCTCGGACTTAGTCGATTTTTCATAAATTCTAAGAAAAACATATGTTAGGATGCTGCGAGATGAATGGGATGCTGCATGGAGATGAATCTTGATCTTCTTCATCTCCCATCTTAATACAGCATTCCTACTTACAGGCATCTCGGACTTAGTCGAATTTTCATAAAATCTAAGAAAAACATATGTTAGGATGCTGCGAGATGAATGGGATGCTGCATGGAGATGAATCTTGATCTCCTACATCTCCCATCCCAATACAGCATCCCTACTTAAAGGCATCTCTGACTTAGTCTATTTTTCATAAATTCTAAGAAAAACATATGTTAGGATGCTGCGAGATGAATGGGATGCTGCATGGAGATGAATCTTGATCTTCTACATCTCCCATCTTAATACAGCATCCCTACTTAAATGCATCTCGGACTTAGTCGATTTTTCATAAATTCTAAGAAAAACATATGTTAGGATGCTGCGAGATGAATGGGGCGCTGCATGGAGATGAATCTTGATCTTCTCTATCTCCCATCTCAATACAGCATCCCTACTTAAAGGCATCTCGGACTTAGTCGATTTTTCATAAATTCTAAGAAAAACATATGTTAGGATGCTGCGAGATGAATGATATGCTGCATGGAGATGAATCTTGATCTTCTTCATCTCCCATCTTAATACAGCATCCCTACTTGACGACATCTCGGACTAAGTCGATTTTTCATAAATTCTAAGAAAAACATATGTAAGGATGCTGCGAGATGAATGGGATGCTGCATGGAGATGAATCTTGATCTTCTTCATCTCCCATCTCAATACAGCATCCCTACTTGAAGGCATCTCGGACTTAGTCGATTTTTCATAAATTCTAAGAAAAACATATGTTAGGATGCTGCGAGATGAATGATATGCTGCATGGAGATGAATCTTGATCTTCTTCATCTCCCATCTTAATACAGCATCCCTACTTAAAGGCATCTCTGACTTAGTCTATTTTTCATAAATTCTAAGAAAAACATATGTTAGGATGCTGCGAGATGAATGGGATGCTGCATGGAGATGAATCTTGATCTTCTACATCTCCCATCTTAATACAGCATCCCTTCTTAAAGGCATCTCGGACTTAGTCGATTTTTCATAAATTCTAAGAAAAACATATGTTAGGATGCTGCGAGATGAATGATATGCTGCATGGAGATGAATCTTGATCTTCTTCATCTCCCATCTTAATACAGCATCCCTACTTGACGACATCTCGGACTAAGTCGATTTTTCATAAATTCTAAGAAAAACATATGTAAGGATGCTGCGAGATGAATGGGATGCTGCATGGAGATGAATCTTGATCTTCTTCATCTCCCAACTCAATACAGCATCCCTGCTTAAAGGCATCTCGGACTTAGTCGATTTTTCATAAATTCTAAGAAAAACATATGTTAGGATGCTGCGAGATGAATGGGATGCTGCATGGAGATGAATCTTGATCTTCTTCATCTCCCATCTTAATACAGCATTCCTACTTACAGGCATCTCGGACTTAGTCGAATTTTCATAAATTCTAAGAAAAACATATGTTAGGATGCTGCGAGATGAATGGGATGCTGCATGGAGATGAATCTTGATCTCCTACATCTCCCATCCCAATACAGCATCCCTACTTAAAGGCATCTCTGACTTAGTCTATTTTTCATAAATTCTAAGAAAAACATATGTTAGGATGCTGCGAGATGAATGGGATGCTGCATGGAGATGAATCTTGATCTTCTACATCTCCCATCTTAATACAGCATCCCTACTTAAATGCATCTCGGACTTAGTCGATTTTTCATAAATTCTAAGAAAAACATATGTTAGGATGCTGCGAGATGAATGGGGCGCTGCATGGAGATGAATCTTGATCTTCTCTATCTCCCATCTCAATACAGCATCCCTACTTAAAGGCATCTCGGACTTAGTCGATTTTTCATAAATTCTAAGAAAAACATATGTTAGGATGCTGCGAGATGAATGATATGCTGCATGGAGATGAATCTTGATCTTCTTCATCTCCCATCTTAATACAGCATCCCTACTTGACGACATCTCGGACTAAGTCGATTTTTCATAAATTCTAAGAAAAACATATGTAAGGATGCTGCGAGATGAATGGGATGCTGCATGGAGATGAATCTTGATCTTCTTCATCTCCCATCTCAATACAGCATCCCTACTTGAAGGCATCTCGGACTTAGTCGATTTTTCATAAATTCTAAGAAAAACATATGTTAGGATGCTGCGAGATGAATGATATGCTGCAAGGAGATGAATCTTGATCTTCTTCATCTCCCATCTTAATACAGCATCCCTACTTAAAGGCATCTCGGACTTAGTCGATTTTTCATAAATTCTAAGAAAAACATATGTTAGGATGCTGCGAGATGAATGGGGCGCTGCATGGAGATGAATCTTGATCTTCTCTATCTCCCATCTCAATACAGCATCCCTACTTAAAGGCATCTCGGACTTAGTCGATTTTTCATAAATTCTAAGAAAAACATATGTTAGGATGCTGCGAGATGAATGATATGCTGCATGGAGATGAATCTTGATCTTCTTCATCTCCCATCTTAATACAGCATCCCTACTTGACGACATCTCGGACTAAGTCGATTTTTCATAAATTCTAAGAAAAACATATGTAAGGATGCTGCGAGATGAATGGGATGCTGCATGGAGATGAATCTTGATCTTCTTCATCTCCCATCTTAATGCAGCATCCCTACTTAAAGGCATCTCGGACTTAGTCGATTTTTCATAAATTCTAAGAAAAACATATGTTAGGATGCTGCGAGATGAATGATATGCTGCAAGGAGATGAATCTTGATCTTCTTCATCTCCCATCTTAATACAGCATCCCTACTTAAAGGCATCTCTGACTTAGTCTATTTTTCATAAATTCTAAGAAAAACATATGTTAGGATGCTGCGAGATGAATGGGATGCTGCATGGAGATGAATCTTGATCTTCTACATCTCCCATCTTAATACAGCATCCCTTCTTAAAGGCATCTCGGACTTAGTCGATTTTTCATAAATTCATAGAAATTCATATGTTAGGACGCTGGGAGATGAATGGGATGCTGCATGGAGATGAATCTTGATCTTCTTCATCTCCCATCTTAATACAGCATCCCTACTTAAAGGCATCTCGGACTTAGTCGATTTTTCATAAATTCTTAGAAATTCATATGTAAGGATGCTGCGAGATGAATGGGATGCTGCATGGAGATGAATCTTGATCTTCTTCATCCCCCATCTCAATACAGCATCCCTGCTTAAAGGCATCTCGGACTTAGTCGATTTTTCATAAATTCTAAGAAAAACATATGTTAGGATGCTGCGAGATGAATGGGATGCTGCATGGAGATGAATCTCGATCTTCTATATCTCCCATCTTAATACAGCATCCCTACTTAAAGGCATCTCGGACTTAGTCGATTTTCCATAAATTCTAAGAAAAACATATGTTAGGATGCTGGGAGATGAATGAGATGCTGCATGGAGATGAATCTTGATCTTCTTCATCTCCCATCTTAATACAGCATCCCTACTTAAAGGCATCTCGGACTTAGTCGATTTTTCATAAATTCTTAGAAATTCATATGTAAGGATGCTGCGAGATGAATGGGATGCTGCATGGAGATGAATCTTGATCTTCTTCATCTCCCATCTCAATACAGCATCCCTGCTTAAAGGCATCTCGGACTAAGTCGATTTTTCATAAATTCTAAGAAAAACATATGTTAGGATGCTGCGAGATGAATGGGATGCTGCATGGAGATGAATCTCGATCTTCTTCATCTCCCATCTTAATACAGCATCCCTACTTAAAGGCATCTCGGACTTAGTCGATTTTTAATAAATTCTAAGAAAAACATATGTTAGGATGCTGCGAGATGAATAGGATGCTGCATGGAGATGAATCTTGATCTTCTTCATCTCCCATCTTAATACAGCATCCCTACTTAAAGGCATCTCGGACTTTGTCGATTTTTCATAAATTCTAAGAAAAACATATGTTAGGATGCTGCGAGATGAATGGGATGCTGCATGGAGATAAATCTTGATCTTCTTCATCTCCCATCTCAATACAGCATCCCTACTTAAAGGCATCTCGGACTTAGTCGATTTTTCATAAATTCTAAGAAAAACATATGTAAGGATGCTGGGAGATGAATGATATGCTGCATGGAGATGAATCTTGATCTTCTACATCTCCCATCTCAATACAGCATCCCTACTTAAAGGCATCTCGGACTTAGTCGATTTTTCATAAATTCATAGAAATTCATATGTTAGGATGCTGGGAGATGAATGGGATGCTGCATGGAGATGAATCTTGATCTTCTACATCTCCCATCTTAATACAGCATCCCTTCTTAAAGGCATCTCGGACTTAGTCGATTTTTCATAAATTCTACGAAAAACATATGTTAGGATGCTGCGAGATGAATGGGATGCTGCATGGAGATGAATCTTGATCTTCTTCATCTCCCATCTTAATACAGCATCCCTACTTAAAGGCATCTCGGACTTAGTCGATTTTTCATAAATTCTAAGAAATTCACATGTAAGGATGCTGCGAGATGAATGGGATGCTGCATGGAGATGAATCTTGATCTTCTTCATCTCCCATCTCAATACAGCATCCCTGCTTAAAGGCATCTCGGACTTAGTCGATTTTTCATAAATTCTAAGAAAAACATATGTTAGGATGCTGCGAGATGAATGGGATGCTGCATGGAGATGAATCTCGATCTTCTATATCTCCCATCTTAATACAGCATCCCTACGTAAAGGCATCTCGGACTTAGTCGATTTTTCATAAATTCTAAGAAAAACATATGTTAGGATGCTGCGAGATGAATGGGATGCTGTATGGAGAAGAATCTTGATCTTCTTCATCTCCCATCTTAAACCAGCATCCCTACTTAAAGGCATCTCGGACTTAGTCGATTTTTCATAAATTCTAAGAAATTCATATGTTAGGATGCTGCGAGATGAATGGGATGCTGCATGGAGATGAATCTTGATCTTCTTCATCTCCCATCTTAATACAGCATCCCTACTTAAACGCATCTCGGACTTAGTCGATTTTTGATAAATTCTAAGAAATTCATATGTTAGGATGCTGCGAGATGAATGGGATGCTGCATGGAGATGAATCTTGATCTTCTTTATCTCCCATCTCAATACAGCATCCCTACTTGAAGGCATCTCGGACTTAGTCGATTTTTCATAAATTCTAAGAAATTCATATGTTAGGATGCTGCGAGATGAATGGGATGCTGCATGGAGATGAATCTTGATCTTCTTCATCTCCCATCTCAATACAGCATCCCTACTTAAAGGCATCTCGGACTTAGTTGATTTTTCATAAATTCTAAGAAAAACATATGTTAGGATGCTGCGAGATGAATGGGATGCTGCATGGAGATGAATCTTGATCTTCTTTATCTCCCATCTCAATACAGCATCCCTACTTGAAGGCATCTCGGACTTAGTCGATTTTTCATAAATTCTAAGAAAAACATATGTTAGGATGCTGCGAGATGAATGGGATGCTGCATGGAGATGAATCTTGATCTTCTTCATCTCCCATCTTAATACAGCATCCCTACTTAAAGGCATCGCGGACTTATCGATTTTTCATAAATTCTAAGAAAAACCATATGTTAGGATGCTGCGAGATGAATGGGATGCTGCATGGAGATGAATCATGATCTTCTTCATCTCCCATTTTAATACAGCATCCCTACTTATAGGCATCTCGGACTAAGTCGATTTTTCATAAATTCTAAGAAATTCATATGTTAGGATGCTGCGAGATGAATAGGATGCTGCATGGAGATGAATCTTGATCTTCTTCATCTCCCATCTTAATACAGCATCCCTACTTAAAGGCAACTCGGACTTAGTCGATTTTTCATAAATTCTGAGAAATTCATATGTTAGGATGCTGCGAGATGAATAGGATGCTGTATGGAGATGAATCTTGATCTTCTCCATCTCCCATCTTAATACAGCATCCCTACTTAAAGGCATCTCGGACTTAGTTGATTTTTCATAAATTCTAAGAAATTCATATGTTCGGATGCTGCGAGATGAATAGGATGCTGCATGGAGATGAATCTTGATCTTCTTCATCTCCCATCTTAATACAGCATCCCTACTTAAAGGCAACTCGGACTTAGTCGATTTTTCATAAATTCTGAGAAATTCATATGTTAGGATGCTGCGAGATGAATAGGATGCTGCATGGAGATGAATCTTGATCTTCTTCATCTCCCATCTTAATACAGCATCCCTACTTAAAGGCAACTCGGACTTAGTCGATTTTTCATAAATTCTGAGAAATTCATATGTTAGGATGCTGCGAGATGAATGGGATGCTGCATGGAGATGAATCTTGATCTCCTACATCTCCCATCTCAATACAGCATCCCTACTTAAAGGCATCTCGGACTTAGTCGATTTTTCATAAATTCTAAGAAATTCATATGTTAGGATGCTGGGAGATGAATGGGATGCTGCATGGAGATAAATCTTGATCTTCTTCAACTCCCATCTTAATACAGCATCCCTACTTAAAGGCATCTCGGACTTAGTCGATTTTTCATAAATTCTCAGAAAAACATATGTAAGGGTGCTGCGAGATGAATTGGATGCTGCATGGAGATGAATCTTGATCTTCTTCATCTCCCATCTTAATACAGCATCCCTACTTAAAGGCATCTCGGACTTAGTCGATTTTTCATAAATTCTATGAAAAACATGTGTTAGGATGCTGGGAGATGAATGGGATGCTGCATGGAGATGCATCTTGATCTTCTTCATCTCCCATCTTAATACAGCATCCCTACTTAAAGGCATCTCGGACTTAGTCGATTTTTTATAAATTCTAAGAAAAACATATGTTAGGATGCTGGGAGATGAATGGGATGCTGCATGGTGATGAATCTTGATCTTCTTCATCTCCCATCTTAATACAGCATCCCTACTTAAAGGCATCTCGGACTTAGTCGATTTTTCATAAATTCATCGAAAAACATATGTTAGGATGCTGGGAGATGAATGGGATGCTGCATGGAGATGAATTTTGATCTTGTTCATCTCCCATCTTAATACAGCATCCCTTTTTAAACGCATCTCGGACTTAGTCGATTTTTCATAAATTCTAAGAAAAACATATGTTAGGATGCTGCGAGATGAATGAGATGCTGCATGGAGATGAATCTTGATCTTCTTCATCTTCCATCTCATTACAGCATCCCTACTTAAACGCATCTCGGACTTAGTCGATTTTTCATAAATTCTTAGAAAAACATATGTTTGGATGCTGCGAGATGAATGGGATGCTGCATGGAGATGAATCTTGATCTTCTTCATCTCCCGTCCTAATACAGCATCCCTACTTAAAGGCATCTCGGACTGAGTCGATTTTTCATAAATTCATAGAAAAACATATGTTAGGATGCTGGGAGATGAATGGGATGCTGCATGGAGATGAATCTTGATCTTCATCATCTCCCATCTTAATACAGCATCCCTACTTAAAGGCATCTCGGACTTAGTCGATTTTTCATAAATTCTAAGAAATTGATATGTTAGGATGCTGCGAGATGAATGGGATGCTGCATGGAGATGCATCTTGATCTTCTACATCTAACATCTCAATACAGCATCCCTACTTAAAGGCATCTCTGACTTAGTCTATTTTTCATAAATTCTATGAAAAACATATGTTAGGATGCTGGGAGATGAATGGGATGCTGCATGGAGATGAATCTTGATCTTCGTCATCTCCAATCTTAATACAGCATCCCTACTTAAAGGCATCTCGGACTTAGTCGATTTTTCATAAATTCTAAGAAAAACATATGTTAGGATGCTGCGAGATGAATAAGATGCTGCATGGAGATGAATCTTGATCTTCTTCATCTCCCATCTTAATACAGCATCCCTACTTGAAGGCATCTCGGACTTAGCCGATTTTTCATAAATTCTAAGAAATTCATATGTTAGGATCCTGCGAGATGAATGGGATGCTGCATGGAGATGAATCTTGATCTCCTACATCTCCCATCTCAATACAGCATCCCTTATTAAAGGCATCTCGGACTTAGTCGATTTTTCATAAATTCTAAGAAATTCATATGTTAGGATGCTGGGGGATGAATGAGATGCTGCATGGAGATGAATCTTGATCTTCCTCATCTCCCATCTTAATACAGCATCCCTACTTAAAGGCATCTCGGACTTAGCCGATTTTTCATAAAATCTAAGAAAAACATATGTTAGGATTCTGGGAGATGAATGGGATGCTGCATGGAGATGAATCTTGATCTTCTTCATCTCCCATCTTAATACAGCATCCCTACTTAAATGCATCTCGGACTTAGTCGATTTTTCATAAATTCTAAGAAAAACATATGTTAGGATGCTGCGAGATGAATAAGATGCTGCATGGAGATGAATCTTGATCTTCTTCATCTCCCATCTTAATACAGCATCCCTACTTGAAGGCATCTCGGACTTAGCCGATTTTTCATAAATTCTAAGAAATTCATATGTTAGGATCCTGCGAGATGAATGGGATGCTGCATGGAGATGAATCTTGATCTCCTACATCTCCCATCTCAATACAGCATCCCTTATTAAAGGCATCTCGGACTTAGTCGATTTTTCATAAATTCTAAGAAATTCATATGTTAGGATGCTGGGGGATGAATGAGATGCTGCATGGAGATGAATCTTGATCTTCCTCATCTCCCATCTTAATACAGCATCCCTACTTAAAGGCATCTCGGACTTAGTCGATTTTTCATAAATTCTAAGAAAAACATATGTTAGGATACTGCGAGATGAATGGGATGCTGCATGGAGATGAATCTTGATCTTCTTCATCTCCCATCTTAATACAGCATCCCTACTTAAATGCATCTCGGACTTAGTCGATTTTTCATAAATTCTAAGAAAAACATATGTTAGGATGCTGCGAGATGAATGGGATGCTGCATGGAGATGAATCTTGATCTTCTTCATCTCCCATCTTAATACAGCATCCCTACTTAAAGGCATCTCGGACTTAGTCGATTTTTCATAAATTCTAAGAAATTCATATGTTAGGATGCTGGGAGATGAATGGGATGCTGCAAGGAGATGAATCTTGATCTCCTACAACTCCCATCTCAATACAGCATCCCTACTTAAAGCCATCTCGGACTTAGTCGATTTTTCAGAAATTCTAAGAAATTCATATGTAAGGATGCTGGGAGATGAATGGGATGCTGCATGGAGATGAATCTTGATCTCCTACATCTCCCATTTCAATACAGCATCCCTACTTAAAGGCATCTCGGACTTAGTCGATTTTTCATAAATTCATAGAAATTCATATGTTAGGATGCTGGGAGATGAATGGGATGCTGCATGGAGATGAATCTTGATCTTCTTCATCTCCCATCTTAATACAGCATCCCTACTTAAAGGCATCTCGGACTTAGTCGATTTTTCATAAATTCTAAGAAATTCATATGTAAGGATGCTGGGAGATGAATGGGATGCTGCGTGGAGATGAATCTTGATCTCCTACAACTCCCATCTTAATACAGCATCCCTACTTAAAGCCATCTCGGACTTAGTCGATTTTTCAGAAATTCTAAGAAATTCATATGTTAGGATGCTGGGAGATGAATGGGATGCTGCAAGGAGATGAATCTTGATCTCCTACATCTCCCATCTCAATACAGCATCCCTACTTAAAGGCATCTCGGACTTAGTCGATTTTTCATAAATTCATAGAAATTCATATGTTAGGATGCTGGGAGATGAATGGGATGCTGCATGGAGATGAATCTTGATCTTCTTCATCTCCCATCTTAATACAGCATCCCTACTTAGAGACATCTCGGACTTAGTCGATTTTTCATAAATTCATAGAAATTCATATGTTAGGATGCTGGGAGATGAATGGGATGCTGCATGGAGATGAATCTTGATCTTCTTCATCTCCCATCTTAATAAAGCATCCCTACTTAAAGGCATCTCGGACTAAGTCGATTTTTCATAAATTCTAAGAAATTCATATGTTAGGATGCTGCGAGATGAATGGGATGCTGCATTGAGATGAATCTTGATCTTCTTCATCTCCCATCTTAATACAGCATCCCTACTTAAAGGCATCTCGGACTTAGTCGATTTTTCATAAATTCTAAGAAAAACATATGTTAGGATGCTGCGAGATGAATGGGATGCTGCATGGAGATGAATCTTGATCTTCTACATCTCCCATCTTAATACAGCATCCCTACTTAAATGCATCTCGGACTTAGTCGATTTTTCATAAATTCTAAGAAAAACATATGTTAGGATGCTGCGAGATGAATGGGGCGCTGCATGGAGATGAATCTTGATCTTCTCTATCTCCCATCTCAATACAGCATCCCTACTTAAAGGCATCTCGGACTTAGTCGATTTTTCATAAATTCTAAGAAAAACATATGTTAGGATGCTGCGAGATGAATGATATGCTGCATGGAGATGAATCTTGATCTTCTTCATCTCCCATCTTAATACAGCATCCCTACTTGACGACATCTCGGACTAAGTCGATTTTTCATAAATTCTAAGAAAAACATATGTAAGGATGCTGCGAGATGAATGGGATGCTGCATGGAGATGAATCTTGATCTTCTTCATCTCCCATCTCAATACAGCATCCCTACTTGAAGGCATCTCGGACTTAGTCGATTTTTCATAAATTCTAAGAAAAACATATGTTAGGATGCTGCGAGATGAATGATATGCTGCAAGGAGATGAATCTTGATCTTCTTCATCTCCCATTTAATACAGCATCCCTACTTAAATGCATCTCGGACTTAGTCGATTTTTCATAAATTCTAAGAAAAACATATGTTAGGATGCTGCGAGATGAATGGGGCGCTGCATGGAGATGAATCTTGATCTTCTCTATCTCCCATCTCAATACAGCATCCCTACT
>NW_026525140.1:307500-311114 GCF_943734705.1 Anopheles coustani | reverse complement strand
CGGTTGACCAAGTTATATTCATGAAAGGTACCTCAACTTGGCACACCACGTGGTCGGCCCAAACCATAAACCAACCAAACGACCGACTTGGAGCACCCTGACCGGGTTGGCCCCATATAATAAAAGTTGCGTCTCTACACGCCCAACTTATGAATATTCTACGCCAAGTCGCTATCTCTTACCGGTAAGCCGGTATTCACCTTCCAAGGGTGATTTTGGTCAAGCGCCATTTCCTGCGACTTGGTCCCCGAATTGGACCATCATCACCTAATATCTCCGTGGTCTTTCAACTCAGCCTCATGAAACTTTCAGGGTAGATAGGTCTCCCCAAGACCTTTCCAACGGTGAGCCGTTTGCCTCGCTCGGCCATCTACAGCCGAAGTTATTAATGGTACTTGGTACCTTACCCTGTTTTTTCCATACTTGTTCGTACTTGGGTACAAACTTTGGATCGCCCATATCTCCACTTTGGAGGCCAGCCAGCACCTTGGCCCCATATACTTTTTTGTTGGTGATACCATGCACCAAATATAATTGTTCTACGCAAGCTTGCTATCTCTTCTCCAACTTGCGGTTATTTTTTGACTCAAGTCCCATTTCCATAGTTTTTGGTACCAATTTGCTCTATGTTTCGCTAATAGCTTCGCCCAAGGACTTTGTGATTTTTTGTTCGCATTTTTCCTAAATAGTCCCACTCAAGACTATTCCAAATCACACCATAGCTTGTCGCTCAGTGCCATACAGCCAGAGTTTTAATTCATGAAAGGTACATCACCTTGGTACACCACGTGGTCGGTCCAAACCATCAACCAACCATATGACCGACTTCGAGTCGAGCTAGCGGCTAGGCCCCGTATAATTAAATGCGTGTCTTGATGCGGGCTA
The DNA here is from genome assembly GCF_943734705.1 of Anopheles coustani. NCBI lineage: Eukaryota > Metazoa > Arthropoda > Insecta > Diptera > Culicidae > Anopheles > Anopheles coustani. The sequence goes on along the minus strand of NW_026525140.1, from coordinate 310,229 downwards.
CTGACGGTTCTGAACAATGTAGCTCGCTAGCTCGTCTCTAAACTTGTGTTTTGGTCGAATATTGGGTGTTCATGTACCACTTCGGGTAACATGGACTTTGGTGCAACTTTACCACTTGTGCACTTAATAACTTCCCGGTCATTCAAGTCTTTGCCTTCATACTTTCAGGGTAGTTAGGTCTCGTCGAGACCTTTCCATACATATGCCAAACTCATCGATCGGACATCTATAGCCCGAGTTATTCGCGGGTACACCGTACCTTACCCTGTTTTTTCCTCAATTGGGTACAAACCTTGGAACACCCATATCGCCCCTTTAGAGACTAGCTGGCACGTTGGCCTCATATAATGATAAGTGCACCTCAACTAGGGCTACTGACGGTCAGAACATTTCAACTTGCTAGCTCGGGCCCACACCTTGTGTTTTTCTCGAATATATGGTTCAAGTGTGCCACTTTGGGCACTTTTGGACATTTTGTCCCCACACAACTTTCTTGCCTTGGTAGATAGGGTCTTGTGATCTTGGGCAAAAAGATGCACCAAGATATAGTCCTAACTTTCGTTCTTGTACCGCAAAGCGCTATCTCAAACACCCGAGGAGATAGAAAGTGATTATGTTCGGTATATCGGGTCTTCCATGGCCTACTATGGTAAGCCCCTGCAGGTATGCAACCGAAGGTGCTTGGTACATGTATTTGGTGCAATATCGGTGCAAAGTAGGTGTTTCCTTGATCGGGCTATAACTTTCTTGGTTGATGTTGGATTGCTTTGCGGTCTTCGGGGGATAGTTAGGGAACATGTTGGTCAACATTTCCTTATTCCTCAGCCTGGCCGTACCTCTTACCGTCTAGGCGGTATACATGCTCTAAGTTGGAACTTGTGTTCCTTTTGGGTAACTTCTCTGACTTTGACGCTTAATAACTTTCGTTCATATGCAGTCTAAGCTCTGCAACTCTCAGGAAAGCTAGTACTACTCATTTCCTTTCCATATCAGTCTTTGGCTTGTCGATCCGATGTCTACAGCCTTACTTATTCACGTTCCCTGTGAAGGTAGGTTTTTGCCCATTTTCCAGTTCATGTGGTAACATTCCCAGACTTTGCCGGCTTTCTCTTCATGTGGTAACTTGCTTGCTCATGTGGTAACTTGATAGTGTATTTCCGACAGAACCAATCTCGGACTTAGCCGATTTTTCTCTTCATATTATATGGATCCATCACTAGGCCATCTTGCTTGCTCATGTGGTAACTTGGAAGTGTATTTCTGACAGACCCAATCTGGGACTTAGCCGATTTTTCTCTTCATATCATATGGATCCATCACTAGGCCATCTTGCTTGCTTGTGTGGTAACTTGATAGTGTATGTCTGACAGACCCAATCTGGGACTTAGCCGATTTTTCTCTTCATATCATATGGATCCATCACTAGGCCATCTTGCTTGCTTGTGGTGTAACTTGGAAGTGTATTTCGACAGACCCAATCTGGGACTTAGCCGATTTTTCTCTTCATATTATATGGATCCTGGACTTAGCCGATTTTTCTCTTCATATCATATGGATCCATCACTAGGCCATCTTGCTTGCTTGTGTGGTAACTTGGAAGTGTATTTCTGACAGACCCAATCTGGGACTTAGCCGATTTTTCTCTTCATATCATATGGATCCATCACTAGGCCATCTTGCTTGCTTGTGTGGTAACTTGGAAGTGTATTTCTGACAGACCCAATCTGGGACTTAGCCGATTTTTCTCTTCATATTATATGGATCCTGGACTTAGCCGATTTTTCTCTTCATATCATATGGATCCATCACTAGGCCATCTCTGCTTGCTTGTGTGGTAACTTGGAAGTGTATTTCTGACAGACCCAATCTGGGACTTAGCCGATTTTTTCTCTTCATATAATATGGATCCTGGACTTAGCCGATTATTAGGTTATTATATATGGATCCTGGACTTAGCCGATATTTCTCTTCATATAATATGGATCCGGGACTTAGCCAATTTTTCTCTTCATATAATATGGATCCGGGACTTAGCCGATTTTTCTCTTCATATAATATGGATCCGGGAGCTTAGCCAATTTTTCTCTTCATGTGGTAACGTATGCCAATCGCTCACAAGTCATGGATAAGGGTACTTGTGTTCTTCCATCTTCTAAGTCCCGCACGGGGACATCGTGATCGCCCCAAGTCCGGAATAGCGCCAAGTCAAGCCCCACGGTGGCCGTGCAGGACCTGTTAGCGGCGGCCCCACTGACAGCACTAATCCGGACTTAGAAATTATATCTTTCTAATCGAACACCACCACAACGCAACACCACCATACCACCATCTCCTTGCAAGTACCTAAGTACCCGCAACTCCATGGTGAAGGCAATGTCACTCCATCACCAACCTCTTTGCATTGCAAGCACTTGCGTACCTACAACACTCCGAAGAATGGCAACGGGCGCGCGATGCTCGACTCCACACACCACACCACACACACCACCGATGGCCAGCCAGCCAGCCAGCCCAGCTAAGGGCTAACCCACCAACCAACCACCAATGGCCTAGGCCAGCCGGATCCCACCTTCAAGTCCAAGCACAGCCAAGTGCAAGTACCGCCAAGTGTTCACCCAACCAACCATCACACCAGGTCAGCCGGCCAGTACCCACCTTCAAGTGCCATTACCCTCGGGTGCAAGCCCAATCAAGTGTTAACCAACCAAACCCGGCCCAAGGCAGCCAAC